>NC_090355.1:37194167-37288423 GCF_035084215.1 Heptranchias perlo | reverse complement strand
TTTTAAAAGGGGGGGGTTCAATGGGCGCGCGGGTAACCCGAAAACCAAAATCTGACCATTCCCCACGCGATCGCGACTTAATTGGTGGCCCTTAGCGCTGTTTCCAGGTTTGCTGTCCGAAAGCTGCGCAGCGGGCGGACTGCGCACCTGCATGACCTGCTGTCAGCTGGAGTGGCTGGATTTAAAGGGCCGTTGCACCAATGGTTTTTGCTGCAGCACAGGGGCAAGCATGCAAAATGGAGCAGCAGAGGGGCAAGCCAGCTCCAAGATTCGGTGACGCTTCACTTGAGGTCCTGCTGGCCGGGGTGAGGAGGAGAAGGGAACTATCTTACCCGGCTGACAGGAGGAAGCGCTCTGCCTCTGCCACAAGGCCTGGCTCAAGATGGCAGAGGAGGTCACCAGCAGGAGCAACATCTGCCGCACTTGGGTCCAGAGCAGGAAGTGTTTCAACGACCTAACTAGGTCAGCAAAAGTGAGCACACTTACTGATTCTCCTGCGTTCCTTGTTGCACATCACCCCCACCCCCCGCCCGCCCGCCCCTCACATCATTCTGCACTGCCAAGACTACTCCTTCACATCCCTCCTCACCCCCACTTAAGGCTCATCCCCAACTTACCTTCATTTCTTGAGCACTTCCAGGGGCTGAGTGGCCGGGTCCTGCTCCTACTTGTGTTCTTTAGATTTGAGGTTAGGATCAGATCAGCCATGATCTTATTGAATGGCGGAGCAGGCTCGAGGGGCCGATTGGCCTACTCCTGCTCCTATTTCTTATGTTCTTATGTACTTATGTACTTCCTCATCTCCCCATTTGTGAACCCAGCACTACCACTCACCCCAATCCTGATCCAATGTGATGTCTCTGTCTCATGCTCACCCTCTGATACACCTCTTTCATGGTCAACCTCACCCAAAGCAATGCATTCATCGGCTCATCACTTCACCCTCACTCACTCATACGTCTGTACTTCCTCCCCCTGTAGGAGGAGAGAGCGAGGACTGGAGGGGGGCCACAACTAATAGGATGAGGCCCTGCAGATCAGCCGCACCCTCGAGTGCTTGTCTGTCGGGGATGCCGAGACTGGCACCCCACAAACATTTGGTGACAAAACTTTAACATTCATCACACAACATGAATTGATGTTAACAATGCTTGATATGTTGAACACCTCAGTGTGCTCATCACAACATGACACATCTGCGATGATGCTTAACATTGCTTTCTGTTCTCTTCCAGGCCCTTCAACGACCGCAGTGACAGGAGAGGGCGATTCCTCAGAGGAGCTCCCGGCCTCTGAGGGTGCACCGTCACATCTTAGCGAGCCATCCACCAGCGCAGATATTCACACCTCGGTGGGTCCTAGTAATCAGTTAGTTGGGTTGGTACCTGGTGAGTCACCACACATAAGTGAGCACGAGCAGAGACTGGTAGCAGGAGCAGCTGTGGAGAGTCCAAGTTGGTGGGCACACTCATCTGCAGGCTCTGCTCAGCTGGACGCAGATGCTGAACCCTGGGGGCCAACCTTTAAAAGGAGAATGATCGAGGGTCAGCAGCACATTTGTGAGGTACTGGAACAGGTGCCACACGCACTCTCCACAATCGCGGGGAGGATGGAGGAGGTAAGGGAGGGAATGTCTGAGATAGTGTCGCAGGTAACTGCGGAAATGTCTGCAATGGAGAGAAGGCTAGCTTCCGTTCAGCTTCATGCATAGCTCACAAATGAGTCCATTCAGGCGCTAACCACGACCGTTCGGACTCGGTGAACAACATTCTGCCGCCAACTGGCCTTACAAGGCTTCACACATGTCGTCCAAATTGTTCCCCAGCAGGGTGGTAGGAGTGATGTGGTCCTGGCCCAGGAGAGGGACGATGGCGAAAGGGGACATGGAAGTGGGGACGCCACTAAAAGCGCTCCCACGTCTCACCCGTTGCCCCCTCTCAACCAGTACCCACAATGCTGCCTCCTCTCCAGGTGGCCGAGTCTGTCCCTGTGCAGGTGGAGCAGTCTTTGGAGGGGCCCTCACGGGCTCCAAAACCCAGAGGGCCTAGGCCGAAAGCATCTAAGCAGACAGGGCATGAACATGAGCACCCTGCCACTACCTCTGCTGCAGCCACAGGGGATGCACCACGTAGAAGTAGCAGGAAGAGAAAGGCTAAGTATTTGTGATCACAAAGGGCCTGCACAAGGGAGTCTGACAGATTCATGTTTTTCATTTATGATGAAGTAAAATTAAATATTCTCATTCTCACCACTACTGCCACATCTTGCCCATTTTTGACTGCTTTTTGTGATAGCGATCTTTCATGTGCTTCATCATGAACGGCGAGACTTGATGCCACCCAGTGGTTGTGTTTACAGTGGGTGTATGTGTAATTGTAGGATTGTTTTGAGCAGGGTGGGGGGCACTGGTGTTGGCGCTGCTCTTTCCAGGTGTTCTGAGGACTGAACTATCCTCACTTTGCAGATGTCTTTATGAGAATCGTTCAAATATTAGTGACTCCCTGGCCTCATGAGAGCCACTGCTCTGCCAATGGGTACCTCCTCCTCCTCCTCCTCCTCCTCCTCCTCAATGTTGATGGCAGATGTGGATGCTGGATGAGGGCATGGGGCCTCATTAACTGGTAACCCTCTCTGTTGCCCCATGTTGTGCAGGACACAACAGACGACTTTAATTCTACCCACTCTTGCTGGTGGGTATTGAAGTGTTCCCCCAGACCGATCCAGGCACCGAAATCGCTTCTTCAGCAGTCCTATTGCATGTTTAGTGACAGACCTGGTGGCGACGTGACAGTCGTTGTATTGACGCTGTGCCTCACTGATGGGGTTTCTCACAGGTGTCATGAGCCGCATGTGCATCCCTTGTCTCCGAGGAGCCATCCCTTAAGGCTGGAAGAGGGCCGGGATGTGGGATTCCCTCAGAATGAATGAATCATGGCAGCTGCCAGGGAGTCTGGCGTACACGTGAAGAAACTTTTTGTGATGGTCACAAACGAGCTGCGCGTTGATTGAGTGATATCCCTTTCTGTTGATGAATAGTCCTGGCTCGTGCGTAGGTGCTCGGATTGCTACACGCGTGCAATCGATTGCACCCAGTACACGTGGGAAGCCAGCCAGAGTGGAAACCCACTGCCCTCTCCGTCTGGCTGAGGTCGTCCATGGGGAAGTTGATGTAGTGGGACGTCCTGCGAAATAAACCATTGGTGACCTGTCATATGCACTTGTGGGCAGACGACTGAGATATCACCAGTGGCACCCAGGAATGATCCAGGAGCAAGGATGTCTTACTGCAGTTATACAGGGCCTTGGTGAGACCGCACCTGGAGTATTGTGTGCAGTTTTGGTCTCCTTACCTAAGAAAAGGATATATTTGCCATAGAGGGAGTGCAGCGAAGGTTCACCAGACTGATTCCTGGGATGGCAGGACTGTCGTATGAGGAGAGATTGGGTCGACTCGGCCTGTATTCACTCGAGTTTAGAATAATGAGAGGGGATCTCATTGAAACATAAAATTCTGAAAGGGCTGGACAGACTGGATGCAGGGAGGATGTTTCCCCTGGCTGGGGGGGGCTCCAGAACACGGGGTCACAGTCTCAGGATACGGGGTAGGACATTTAGGACTGAGATGAGGAGAAATTTCTTCACTCAGAGGGTGGTGAACCTGTGGAATTCTCTACCACAGAAGGCTGTGGAGGGCAAGTCAAACACATAATTTCTGGGCAGTGCTCTCAATCATTGTCTCACTGACCCTACAGAGACCCTCAATTCACTGCTGGGAGTGTACTATAGACCCCCAAACAGTCAGGGGGAACAGATAGAAGAGCAAATATGTAGGCAAATTTCTGAGAAGTATAAAAACAATAGGGTAGAAAAAGTAAAGGGATTTCAACTACCCTAATATTAACTGAGATACAAGCAGTGTGAATGGTATAGAGGGCACAGAATTCTTAAATTGCATTCAGGAGAACTTTTTTAGCCAGTACATGGCAAGCCCAATAAGAGTAGGGGCAGTTCTGGATTCAGTTTTAGGGAATGAAGCTGGGCAGGTGGAAGGAGTATCAGTGGGAGAGCATTTTGGTGGTAGTGATCATAATTCAGTTAGATTTAGCATAGTTATGGAAAAGGACTGATAGAACAGGAGTAAAAGTTCTAAATTGGGGAAGGGCCAATTTTACTAAGCTGAGAAGTGATTTAGCAAAAGTGGACTGGAAACAGCTACTTGAAGGTAAATCAGTGTCAGAGCAGTGGGAGGTATTCAAGGGGGAGATTCAAGGGGGTTCAGAGTAAACATGTTCCCACAAAGAAAAAGGTTGTGGCTGCCAAATCTCGAGCCCCCTGGATGACAAGGGTCATACAGGGTAAGATAAGGCAAAAAAGGGAAGCTTATGTCAGACATTGAGAGCTCAATACTGCAGAAAGCCAAGAGGAGTATAGAAAGTGCAGGGGTGAAATTAAAAAGGAAATTAGGAAAGCAAAGAGAGGGCATGAAAAAACACTGGCAAGTAAAATCAAGGAAAACACAAAAATGTTTTATAAAAACATACAGAGCAAGAGGATAACTAAGGAAAGAGTAGGGCCTGTTAAAGACCATAAGGAAGGATTAGAGGGGACATGAGGAAAATTTTTTTTACCCAGAGGGTGGTGGGTGTATGGAATTTGCTGCCCGAATTGGTGGTAGAGGCAGGGACCCTCAACTCTTTTAAAAAGTACCTGGACCTGCACCTAAAGTGCTGTAAGCTGCAGGATTATGGACCGAGTGCTGGAAGGTGGGATTAGAATGGGCACCTGGTTGTTCTTCGAGCCGGCATGGACACGATGGGCCGAATGGCCCCCTTCTGTGCTGTATCTTTTCTATGGTAACCTATGTGTGGAGGCGAGAGATGTGGGTATGGTTCTTAATGAATACTTTGCGTCTGTCTTCACAAAAGATGGAGACGATGCAGAGATTGTAGTTAAGGAGGAGGAGTGTGAAATATTGGATGTGATAAACATAGTGAGAGAGGATTAGCATCTTTGAAAGTAGATAAACCGCCAGGCCCGGATGAAATGTATCCCAGGCTGTTAAAAGAAGCCAGGGAGGAAATAGTGGAGGCTCTGACCATCATTTTCCAATCCTCACTGGCTACAGGCGTGGTGCCGGAGGATTGGAGGACTGCTAACATTGTACCGTTGTTTAAAAAGGGAGTGAAGGATAGACCGAGTAATTATAGGCCAGTCAGCCTAACCTCGGTGATGGGCAAATTATTGGACTTGATTCTGAGGGACAGGATAAATCGTCATTTAGAAAGGCACGGTGTAATCAAGGACAGTCAGCATGGATTAGTTAAGGGAAGGTTGTGTCTGACTAACTTGATTGAATTTTTTGAAGAGGTAACAAGGAGGGTCGATGAGGGTAGTGCGATTAATGTAGTGTACATGGATTTTAGCAAAGCTTTTGACAAGGTCCCACATGGCAGACTGGTCAGAAAAGTAAAAGCCCATGGGATCCAAGGGAAAGTGGCTAGTTGGATCCAGAATTGGCTCAGTGGCAGGAAGCAAAGGGTAATGGTCAACGGGTGATTTTGCGACTGGAAGGCTGTTTCCAGTGGGGTTCCGCAGGGCTCAGTACTGGTCCCTTGCTTTTTGTGGTATATATTAATGATTTGAACTTAAATGTAGGGGGCATGATTAAGAAGTTTGCAGATGATACAAAAATTGGCCGTGTGGTTGATAGTGAGGAGGAAAGCTGTAGACTGCAGGAAGATATCAATGGACTGGTCATGTGGGCAGAAAAGTGGCAAATGGAATTCAGTCCGGAGAAGTGTGAGGTAATGCATTTGGGGAGATCAAACAAGGCAAGGGAATACACAATAAATGGGAGGATACTGAGAGGTGTAGAGGAAGTGAGGGACCTTGGAGTGCATGTCCACAGATCCCTGAAGTTAGCAGGACAGGTCGATAAGGTGGTTAAAAAGGCATACAGGATACTTTCCTTTATTAGCCGAGGCTTAGAATATCAGAGCAGGGAGGTTATGCTGGAACTGCATAAAACACTAGTTAGGCCACAGTTTGAGTGCTGTGTACAGTTCTGGTCACCACATTACAGGAAAGATGTGATTGCACTAGAGAGGGTGCAGAGGAGATTTACGAGGATGTTGCCAGGGCTGGAGAATTTTAGCTATGAGGAAAGATTGGATAGGCTGGGGCTGTTTTCTTTGGAACAGAGAAGGCTGAGGGGAGATTTAATTGAGGTGTATAAAATTATGACTGGACTAGATAGAGTGGATAGGGAGGACCTATTTCCCTTAGCAGGGGTCAATAACCAGGGGGCATGGATTTAAAGTAATTGGTAGAAGGATTAGAGGGGAGCTGAGGAGAATTTTTTTCACCCAGAGGGTGGTGGGGGTCTGGAACTCACTGCCTGAAAGGGTGGTAGAGGCAGAAACCCTCAACTCATTTAAAAAGTACCTGGATGTGCACCTGAAGTGCTGTAACCCACAGGGCTACGGACCAAGTGCTGGAAAGTGGGATTAGGCTGGGTGGCTCATTTTCGACTGGCACGGACACGGTGGGATGAATGGCCTCCTTCTGTGCCTTAAATTTATAGGTTTTGATGTTTCCAGCCCCTTTAGGAGGAGTTGGATTCGGCGATTCGTGGAACACAATGCTTTGTCTCTCCAGGACTATTCTCAGTTTACTATTGGTCACCGATGGTGACCCGGCTCCCAGTGTAATGAGTAAAGTGCTGGATTACAGCAATGTCCTTTGGTCACAAACCGGCTCCTCTCTCAGACTGAACATGTCTGTCATTGCAGAAACTGTAAGAAGTCAGTCCTGTGCTGTTACCCTGGGCCTGCGACATTCAGCCACCAACCCACAAACTACCTGAACCACCACCATCTCAATGCTGCCCATTACCATGGGGCCCAATCATGAGACTTTCCTCCACAACCGCACTCTGGGAATTATGGCCACCGTTTTGCACCAACTCAACGAGGCAACGAATCGAGGAATCCCAGTTGTGGCAGTGAGGCTTGAAGACTATTTGGGAAGAGGGTGTTTGTGCTGAATTTGGTCTAAGCTGGATCTTGAAGCTGCTTTTCTCACCTGCTTTGTTTGATAAATGAGAGGCAGACCCCTCATGCGAACATGTTAATGAGGCTGTGGGGCAGGTTTTCCAGGACTCAGGAAACCCGGCAACTGAAGGGAGGTGAGAACGGCCGGTTTCAACCCCCTGGTCCACGAAGCAAACCTCCCGCGATCTCCAGACCCCCCCCCCCCCCCCCCACGATCTCCAGACCCCCCCCCGCGATCTCCAGACCAGACCCCACCCCCCCCCCGTGCGATCTCCAGACCCCACCCCCCCCCCCGCGCGATCTCCAGACCCCCCCCCCCCCCCCGCGCGATCTCCAGACCCCCCCCCCCCCCGCGCGATCTCCAGCCCCCCCCCCCCCCGCGCGATCTCCAGACCCCCCCCCCCCCCCCCGCGCGATCTCCAGACCCCCCCCCCCCCCCGCGCGATCTCCAGACCCCCCCCCCCCGCGCGATCTCCAGACCCCCCCCCCCCCCGCGCGATCTCCAGACCCCCCCCCGCGCGATCTCCAGACCCCCCCCCCCCGCGCGATCTCCAGACCCCCCCCCCGCGCGATCTCCAGACCCCCCCCCCCCCGCGCGATCTCCAGACCCCCCCCCCCCCCCCCGCGCGATCTCCAGACCCCCCCCCCCCCGCGCGATCTCCAGACCCCCCCCCCCCCCCGCGCGATCTCCAGCCCCCCCCCCCGTGCGATCTCCAGCCCCCCCCCCCCCCCCGCGCGATCTCCAGCCCCCCCCCCCCCCCCCCCGTGCGATCTCCAGACCACCCCCCCCCGTGCGATCTCCAGCCCCCCCCCCCCGTGCGATCTCCAGACCCCCCCCACGTGCGATCTCCAGACCCCCCCGACGATCTCTACCCCCCCCATCTCCAGAACCCCCAACAATCTCGACACCCGCAATCTCCAGACCCCTCCCAATCTTTACCCACCCCGATCTCCAGACCATCCGCAATCTCCAGACCCCCCCCCCTTTATCTCGTTTCCCCTGATCTCCAGATCCCCACAATCTCGACCCCCCCCAATCTCCAGACTCCCCCCCCCCCCCCCGCCCCGATCTCCAACCCTCCATATCAAGACCCCCCCAAATCTGCTCCCCAGTTGTGGCCTTGTCTTTCCACCAGAATGCCTCTGAATCTGGTCGTCTGTTGGCCAGGAAACGGACAAAAAAATTTAAATGAGGTCCTGCTGTTAAATTTGGCCGGACCTCCTGGTTCCGGGTTTCCCTCCCGCTCCCTCCCTGTCTCCCTGTAAATATCGGACCAAAGTACCAGGGCCGATGGATACATCACAGAATCCTGAGGGAGGAAATTGCTGTGGCCTGGGATGATAGTTCAGGGCTCGATTGAGAAGGTTGAGAAGGTAAAGTTTTGAGCTCCACAGTATAGGAAGGTTATTGAGGTTTTAGAGAGGGGAAAGTGCAGGTTCACTGGGATACTGCCAGGGTGAAGAAACACAAATCTCTATAGTTTAGAAGAATGAGAGGTGAATTCATTGAAACATACAAGATCCTGAGTGTGCTTGACAGGTTAGATACTGAGAGGCTGTGTCCCCTGGCTGGAGATTCTAGAACTAGGGGGCATAGTCTCAGGATAAGGGTGCAGCCATTTAAGACTGAGATGAGAAGGAATTTCTTCACTCAGAGGGTTGTGAATCTTTGGAATTCTCTACCCCAGAGGGCTGTGGATGCTCAGTCGTTGAGTATATTCAAGGCTGAAACAGATAGATTTCTGGACTCGAGGGGAATCAAGGGATATGGGGATCGGGCAGGAAAGTGGAGCTGAGGTTGAAGATCAGCCATGATCTGATTGAATGGCGGAGCAGGCTCGAGGGGCCGAATGGCCTACTCCTGCTCCTATTTCTTATGTTCTTAAATGGGAAGAAGTACTTGAAAAATTCTTTTTTAAATTAGAACAATCCAAATTACGGGACAATATGATAAAATTGTTTAAAATGATAAAAGGTTGGGACAGAGTAGATAGAAACAGTCTGTTTCCCATAGTTCAGGGGTCAAGATCGAGGGGCCACAGATACTAGGAGTGCAGCGAAAGGGAGATAGAAGAACAAATATGTAGGCAAATTTCTGAGTGCAAAAATAAGAGGGCAATAATAGTAGGGGACTTCAACTACCCGAACATCAACTGGGATTCAAACAGTGTGAGGGGCACAGAGGGCGCAAAATTCTTGATCGGTGTCCAGGAGAACTTTTTTAGCCAGTACGTGACAAGCTCAACAAGAGGGGATGCAATGCTAGGAAATGAAGATGGGCAAGTGGGTGAAGTGACAGTGGGTGACCATATTGGGGATAGTGACCACAATTCAGTTAGTTTTAGCATTATTATGGAAAAGGACAGAGTTAAATCAGGAGTAAATGTTTTAAATTGGGGGAAGGCAAATTTTACAGAACTAAGAGGTGATTTGGCAGAAGTGGACTGGACACAACTATTTGAGAAATCAGTGGCAAGCCAGTGGGAGGCACTAAAAAGTGAAATTCTACGGGTACAATGCAGACATGTCCCCTCAAAGAAAAAGGGTGGCACTGCCAAATTTACAGCCCCCTGGTTGTCTACAAGTATACAGGGCAAGATAAAGCAGAAAAAGAAAGCTTATGACTGTCACAGAAAACGAAATACTGCAAAAAGCCTAGAGGAGTATAGAAAGTACAAGGATGATGTAAAAAAGGAAATAAGGAAAGCAAAGAGAGGGCATGAAAAAATATTAGCTCGTAAGATTAAAGAAAACCCAAAGATGTTTTATCAGTACATTAAGAACAAGAGGATAGCTAAGGAAAAGGTGGGACCTATCAGGGATGATAACAGTAACTTGTGTGTAGAAGCAGAGGATGTGGGTAGGGTTTTAAATGAATATTTTATCTCCATATTCACAAAGGAAAGGGATGATCCATAGTAGTTTAAGAGGAGAGGTGTGAAATATTGGATAAGGGAAACATAACGAGAGAGGAAGTACTAGAGGGACTGGAATCCTTGAAAGTTGATAAGTCACCAGGCCCGGATGGATTGTTTCTTAGGCTATTGAAGGAAGCCAGGGAGGAAATAGCAGATGCTCTGAGGATCATTTTCCAATCCTCACTAAATACAGGGGAGGTACCGGAGGACTGGAAGACTGCAAACGTAGTACCATTGTTTAAAAAGGGTACAAGGGAAAGGCCGAACAATTATAGGCCGGTCAGTCTTACCTCGGTGGTGGGCAAACTATTAGAATCAATACTGAGAGATAGGATAAACTGTCACTTGGAAAGGCATGGTTTAATCAGGGATAGTCAGCATGGATTTATTCAGGGAAGGTCATGCCTTACAAATCTGATTGAATTCTTTGAGGAAGTGACAAGGAGGATTGATGAGGATAGTGCAGTGGATGTTGTCTACATGGATTTTAGTAAGGCATTTGACAAGGTCCCTCATGGCAGACTGGTCAGAAAGGTAAAAGCCCATGGGACACAGGGAAATGTGGCAAATTGGATCCAAAATTGGCTCAGTAACAGGAAACAAAGGGTAAAAGTCGATGGATGTCTTTGCGAATGGAAATCCGTTTCCGGTGGTGTGCCACAGGGCTCAGTGTTGAGTCCCTTGCTGTTTGTGGTATATATTAATGATTTGGACTTGAATGTAGGGGGCATGATTGGCAAATTTGCAGACGACACAAAAATTGGCCGTGTAGTTGATGGTGAAGAGGATAGCTGCAGACTCCAAGAAGATATCAATGGGTTGGTGGAGTGGGCGGAAAAGTGGCAAATGGAGTTCAACTCGGAGAAGTGTGAGGTAATGCACTTCAGGAGAGCAAACAGTAAAATGGAATACGCAGTAAACGGGAATATATTGATGGGGTAGAGGAAGTGAGAGACCTTGGAGTGCATGTGCACAGGTCCCTGAAGGTGTCAGTACAGGTAGATAAGGTTGTGAAGAGGGCATACGGAATGCTCTCCGTTATTAGCCCAGGTATAGAATACAAAAGCAGGGATGTAATGATGGAACTGTATAAAACGCTGGTAAGGCCACAGCTGGAGAATTGTGCGCAGTTCTGGTCACCACATTACAGGAAGGACGTAATTGCTCTGGAGAGAGTGCAGAGAAGATTTACAAGAATGTTGCCAGGGCTTGAAAATTGCAGCTACGAGGAGAGATTGGATAGGCTGGGGTTGTTTTCCTTGGAGCAGAGGAGGCTGAGGGGAGACTTGATTGAGGTGTACAAAATTATGAGGGGCCCAGATAGAGTAGACAGGAAGTACCTGTTTCCCCTAGCGGAGAGTTCAAGAAGTAGAGGCCATAGATTTAAGCTGATTGGCGGAAGGATTAGAGGGGACATGAGGAAAATCTTTTTTACCCAGAGGGTGGTGGGTGTATGGAATTTGCTGCCCGAATTGGTGGTAGAGGCAGGGACCCTCAACTCTTTTAAAAAGTACCTGGACCTGCACCTAAAGTGCTGTAAGCTGCAGGGCTACGGACCGGGTGCTGGAAGATGGGATTAGAATGGGCACCTGGTTGTTCTTCGAGCCGGTGCGGACACGATGGGCCGAATGGCCCCCTTCTGTGCTGTATCTTTTCTATGGTTCTATACAAGATTATATGTAAGAGATTTAGAACTGAGAGTGGGAGAAACTTCTTCACACACAGAGTTGTGAGGCCGTGGGATTCACTGCCAGGGTTAGTGGTTGAGGCAGAAACTGTCAACATTCAAGATGAGATTGGAGAGGGGGATGAAGGGATGTGGAAATAGGGAGGTAAATGTGATTAAAACTCTTTGTGTGGGGGGGTAATTGCTGGCACAGACTGGATGGGCCGAATGTAACCTTGATGTATTTCTATGGATGTTTCTTTCAATAATCCAAATCCCGTGGTGAGAGTGAGGTGGGTGGGGGGTCGTGGGGGGAGAGGGGAAGGGAGGGGGGCTGGGGGGGTCATGGGGTAGAGGGAGGGTGGTGATTAGGGGGAGAAGGGGAGGGAGTTGGGGGGGGCCATGGGGAGAGAGATTTCGAGGTAAAGTTGAGGTGTGTGGAATTTGTGGCATGGCTCAGTCTGAGTTAGCAGTGGTTGTGAGAAAATAGAGCGGGAACGGATCTGTTAATAATCTGATTAATAACTAAGAATGAAAACTGTGGAACAACTCGGGTCAAATCCAGCAGAATGGATGTTTCTGTGCTGAATTCGACTTTTTAAAATCATTTTCTTGAAAATAAAATTAAAATAAGGTTATGGAATTCTAGATAATTGTTTTAAAGAAATAGGCATGTAACTTTTAAATTGGTGCACTCAACTGTGTTTCCAGCATTAAATGCATTTAGATAATTCACCACAGAAGGCAATTAGTTCTAATGAGATTACATGGTAAGTGTTACAGAGGATCTTTGTGTAATCTCAGTTCCTGTTTGCTGGTAGTTATACAATTAATGTCTGATATTGTTTATACCCAGCACATAGAATCATAGAATGGTTAAAGCACAGAAGGAGGCCATTCGGCCCGTCGAGTCCATGCTGGCTCTCTGCAGGGGCAATCTAGTTCATCCCACTTTTTTTTCTTTATTTGTTCATGGGATGTGGGCGTCGCTGGTGAGGCCGGCATTTATTGCCCATCCCTAATTGCCCTTGAGAAGATGGTGGTGAGCCGCCTTCTTGAACCGCTGCAGTCCGTGTGGTGAAGGTTCTCCCACAGTGCTGTTAGGAAGGGAGTTCCAGGATTTTGACCCAGCGACAATGAAGGAACGGCGATATATTTCCAAGTCGGGATGGTGTGTGACTTGGAGGGGGAACGTGCAGGTGATGTTGTTCCCATGTACCTGCTGCCCTTGTCCTGGTAGGTGGTAGAGGTCACGGGCTTGGGGGGTGCTGTCGAAGAAGCCTTGGCGAGTTGCTGCAGTGCATCCTGTGGATGGTACACACTGCAGCCACGGTGCGCCGCTGGTGAAGGGAGTGAATGTTTAGGGTGGTGGATGGGGTGCCAATCAAGCTGGCTGCTTTGTCCTGGATGGCGTCAAGCTTCTTGAGTGTTGTTGGAGCTGCACTCATCCAGGCAAGTGGAGAGTATTCCATCACACTCCTGACTTGTGCCTTGTAGATGGTGGAAAGGCTTTGGGGAGTCAGGAGGTGAGTCACTCGCCGCAGAATACCCAGCCTCTGACCTGCTCTTGTAGCCACAGTATTTATGTGGCTGGTCCAGTTAAGTTTCTGGTCAATGTGACACCCAGAACATTGATGGTGGGGGATTTGGCGATGGTAATGCCGTTGAATGTCAAGGGGAGGTGGTTAGACTCCCTCTTGTTGGAGATGTAAACAATTTTACAACACCAAGTTATAGTCCAGCAATTTTATTTTAAATTCACAAGCTTTCGGAGATTTTCTCCTTCCTCAGGCAAATGTTTCAAGATCTCCTTGAAGCCTACGCATTTATACATATTGAACAATACATGGTGTTTACAGACTGCCCCTGCAACTGCCCGTTGCCAAGGCAATCACCGTGTTCAGACAGAGAGGTGTTACCTGCAGAACCTCCGAATACACATTCAACAAAAAAACAAACAGGGAAAAAAAACAGAGAAAAAAAACACAGAGAGAGGCAGAAACATCCGGAAGGCAGAGAGAGCCAGCAAATGACCCATTATATTAAAAACAGATAACATTTGTTCGCTGGTGGGGTAACGTGTAGCGTGACATGAACCCAAGATCCCGGTTGAGGCCGTCCTCATGGGTGCGGAACTTGGCTATCAATTTCTGCTCGACGATTTTGCGTTGTCGTGTGTCTCGAAGGCCGCCTTGGAGTACGCTTACCCGAAGGTCGGTGGATGAATGTCCATGACTGCTGAAGTGTTCCCCGACTGGGAGGGAACCCTCCTGTTTGGCGATTGTTGCGCGGTGTCCGTTCATCCGTTGTCGCAGCGTCTGCATGGTCTCGCCAATGTACCATGCTCTGGGGCATCCTTTCCTGCAACGTATGAGGTAGACAACGTTGGCTGAGTCACAGGAGTATGAACCATGCACCTGGTGGGTGGTGTCATCTCGTGTGATGGTGGTATCTGTGTCGATGATCTGGCATGTCTTGCAGAGGTTACCGTGGCAGGGTTGTGTGGCGTCGTGGACGCTGTTCTCTTGAAAGCTAGGTAGTTTGCTGCGAACGATGGTCTGTTTGAGGTTGGGTGGCTGTTTAAAGGCGAGTAGTGGAGGTGTGGGGATGGCCATAGCGAGGTGTTTGTCCTCATTGATGACATGTTGAAGGCTGCGGAGAACATGGCGTAGTTTCTCCGCTCCGGGGAAGTACTGGACGACAAAGGGTACTCTGTTGGTTGCGTCCCGTGTTAGTCTCCTGAGGAGGTCTATGCGATTTTTTGCTGTGGCCCGTCGGAACTGTCGATCGATGAGTCGAGCGTCATATCCCGTTCTTACTAGGGCGTCTTTCAGCGTCTGTAGGTGTCCATCGCGTTCCTCCTCGTCTGAGCAGACCCTGCGAATACACAGGGTCTGCTCAGACGAGGAGGAACGCGATGGACACCTACAGACGCTGAAAGACGCCCTAGTAAGAACGGGATATGACGCTCGACTCATCGATCGACAGTTCCGACGGGCCACAGCAAAAAATCGCATAGACCTCCTCAGGAGACTAACACGGGACGCAACCAACAGAGTACCCTTTGTCGTCCAGTACTTCCCCGGAGCGGAGAAACTACGCCATGTTCTCCGCAGCCTTCAACATGTCATCAATGAGGACAAACACCTCGCTATGGCCATCCCCACACCTCCACTACTCGCCTTTAAACAGCCACCCAACCTCAAACAGACCATCGTTCGCAGCAAACTACCTAGCTTTCAAGAGAACAGCGTCCACGACGCCACACAACCCTGCCACGGTAACCTCTGCAAGACATGCCAGATCATCGACACAGATACCACCATCACACGAGATGACACCACCCACCAGGTGCATGGTTCATACTCCTGTGACTCAGCCAACGTTGTCTACCTCATACGTTGCAGGAAAGGATGCCCCAGAGCATGGTACATTGGCGAGACCATGCAGACGCTGCGACAACGGATGAACGGACACCGCGCAACAATCGCCAAACAGGAGGGTTCCCTCCCAGTCGGGGAACACTTCAGCAGTCATGGACATTCATCCACCGACCTTCGGGTAAGCGTACTCCAAGGCGGCCTTCGAGACACACGACAACGCAAAATCGTCGAGCAGAAATTGATAGCCAAGTTCCGCACCCATGAGGACGGCCTCAACCGGGATCTTGGGTTCATGTCACGCTACACGTTACCCCACCAGCGAACAAATGTTATCTGTTTTTAATATAATGGGTCATTTGCTGGCTCTCTCTGCCTTCCGGATGTTTCTGCCTCTCTCTGTGTTTTTTTTCTCTGTTTTTTTTCCCTGTTTGTTTTTTTGTTGAATGTGTATTCGGAGGTTCTGCAGGTAACACCTCTCTGTCTGAACACGGTGATTGCCTTGGCAACGGGCAGTTGCAGGGGCAGTCTGTAAACACCATGTATTGTTCAATATGTATAAATGCGTAGGCTTCAAGGAGATCTTGAAACATTTGCCTGAGGAAGGAGAAAATCTCCGAAAGCTTGTGAATTTAAAATAAAATTGCTGGACTATAACTTGGTGTTGTAAAATTGTTTACAATTGTCAACCCCAGTCCATCACCGGCATCTCCACATCATGTTGGAGATGGTCATTGCCTGGCACGAATGTTACTTGCCATTATCGGTCCAAGCCTGGATATTGTCCAGGTCTTGCTGCATGCGAGCATGGACTGCTTCATTATCTGAGGGGTTGCGAATGGAACCAAACACTGTGCAATCATCAGCGAGCATCCCCATTTCTGACCTTTTGATGGAGGGAAGGTCATTAATGAAGCAGTTGAAGATGGTTGGGCCCAGGACACTGCCCTGAGGAACTCCTGCAGCAATGTCCTGGGGCTGAGATGATTGGCCTCCAACAACCACTACCATCTTCCTTTCCCCCGCCCTTTCCCTGTAGCACTGCAATTTTTTTCCTTCAAATACTTATCCAATTCCCTTTTGAAAGCCATGATTGAATCTGCCTCCACCACCTTTTCGGGCAGTGCATTCCAGATCATCACCACTCGCTGTGTAAAAAAGTTTTCCCTCGTGCCACCTTTGGTTCTTTTGCCAATTACCTTAAATATGTGTCCTCTGGTTTGCGACCCTTCTGCCAATGGGAACAGTTTCTCTCTATCTACTCTGTCTAGACCCCTCATGATTTTGAACACCTCTATCAAATCTCCTCTCAACCTCCTCTGCTCCAAGGAGAACAACCCCAGCTTCTCCAATGTAAGGAGTCTTACAACATCAGGTTACAGTCCAACAGCTTTATTGGAATCACAAGCTTTCGGAGCTTTCCCCCTTCTTCACCTGACGAAGGAGGAAAGCTCCGAAAGCTTGTGATTCCAATAAAGCTGTTGGACTATAACCTGGTGTTGTAAGACTCCTTACATTTGTCCACCCCAGTCCATCACCGGCATCTCCACATCCCAGCTTCTCCAGTCAGAGAATCATAGAAAGGTTACAGCATGGAAGGAGGCCATTCGGCCCATCAAGTCTGTGCCGGCTCTATGCAAGAGCAATCTAGCTCGTCCCACTCCCCCACCCTATCCCCGTAGCCCTTCAATTTTTTTACTTTCATGTATTTATCCAGTTCCCTTTTGAAGGCCATGATTGAATCTGCCTCCACCACCCCCTCGGGCAGTGCATTCCAGATCCTAACCACTCGCTGTGTAAAAAAGTTTTTCCTCATGTCACCTTTAGTTCTTTTGCCAATCACCTTAAATCTGTGTCCTCTGGTTCTTGACTCTTCCACCAATGGGAACAGTTTCTCTCTATTTACTCTGTCCAGACCCTTCATGATTTTGAATACCTCTATCAAATCTCCTCACGACCGTCTCTGTTCCAAGGAGAACAATCGCAGCTTCTCCAGTCTATCCACGTAACTGAAGACCCTCATCCCTGGAACCATTCTAGTAAATCTCTTCTGCACCCTCTCTAAGGCCCTTCACATCTTTCCTAAAGTGCAGTGCCCAGAACTGGACACAATACTCCAAATGTGGCCGAACCAGTGTTTTATAAAGGTTCATCAAATTGGACGGTCTGCATCTGGGCAGGACTAACCAATGTCCTAGGGGGAGTGTTTGCTAGTGCTGTTGGGGAGGGTTTAAACTAATGTGGCAGGGGGATGGGAACCGATGCAGGAAGTCAGTGGGAAGTAAAGTGGTGACAAAAACAAAAGGCAGTAAGGGAGAGTGTACAGAACATGACCGGACAGATGGTCTGAGAAAGCAGGGCAAAGACCAAGGGAAGTCTAGATTAAACTGCATTTATTTCAATGCAAGAAGTCTGATGGGCAAGGCAGATGAACTCAGGGCATGGATGGGTACATGGGACTGGGATGTTATAGCAATTACTGAAACATGGATAAGGGAGGGGCAGGACTGGCAGCTCAATGTTCCAAGGTAGAGATGCTATAGGAAAGATAGAGCAGGAGGTAAGAGAGGAGGGGGAGTTGCGTTCTTGATTAGGGAGAACATCACGGCAGTAGTGAGAGAGGATATATCCGAGGGTTCGCCCACTGAGTCTATATGGGTAGAACTGAAAAATAAGAAGGGAGAGATCACTTTGATAGGATTGTACTACAGACCCCCAAATAGTCAACGGGAAATTGAGGAGCAAATATGTAAGGAGATTACAGACAGCTGCAAGAAAAATAGGGTGGTAATAGTAGGGGACTTTAACTTTCCCAACATTGACTGGGACAGCCATAGCATTAGGGGCTTGGATGGAGAGAAATTTGTTGAGTGTATTCAGGAGGAATTTCTCATTCAGTATGTGGATGGCCCGACTAGAGAGGGGGCAAAACTTGACCTCCTCTTGGGAAATAAGGAAGGGCAGGTGACAGAAGTGTTAGTGAGGGATCACTTTGGGACCAGTGATCATAATTCCATTAGTTTTAAGATAGCTATGGAGAATGATAGGTCTGGCCCAAAAGTTAAAATTCTAAATTGGGGAAAGGCCAATTTTGATGGTATTAGACAGGAACTTTCAGAAGTTGATTGGGAGAGTCTGTTGGCAGGCAAAGGGACGTCTGGTAAGTGGGAGGCCTTCAAAAGTGTGTTAACCAGGGTTCAGGGTAAGCACATTCCTTATAAAGTGAAGGGCAAGGCTGGTAGAAGTAGGGAACCTTGGATGACTCGGGAGATTGAGGCCCTAGTCAAAAAGAAGAAGGAGGCATATGACATGCATAGGCAGCTGGGATCAAGTGGATCCCTTGAAGAGTATAGAGATTGCCGGAGTAGAGTTAAGAGAGAAATCAGGAGGGCAAAAAGGGGACATGAGATTGCTTTGGCAGATAAGGCAAAGGAGAATCCAAAGAGCTTCTACAAATACATAAAGGGCAAAAGAGTAACTAGGGAGAGAGTAGGGCCTCTTAAGGATCAACAAGGTCATCTATGTGCAGAACCACAAGAGATGGGTGAGATCCTGAATGAATATTTCACATCGGTATTTACGGTTGAGAAAGGCATGGATGTTCGGGAACTTGGGGAAATAAATAGTGATGTCTTGAGGAGTGTACATATTACAGAGAGGGAGGTGCTGGAAGTCTTAACGCGCATCAAGGTAGATAAATCTCCGGGACCTGATGAAATGTATCCCAGGACGTTATGGGAGGTTAGGGAGGAAATTGCGGGTCCCCTAGCAGAGATATTTGAATCATCAACAGCTACGGGTGAGGTGCCTGAAGATTGGAGGGTAGCAAATGTGCCTTTGTTTAAGAAGGGCGGCAGGGAAAAGCCTGGGAACTACACCGGTGAGCCTGACATCTGTAGTGGGTAAGTTGTTAGAGGGTATTCTGAGGGACAGGATCTACAGGCATTTGGAGAGGCAGGGACTGATTAGGAACAGTCAGCATGGTTTTGTGAGAGGAAAATCATGTCTCACGAATTTGATTGAGTTTTTTGAAGGGGTAACCAAGAAGATAGATGAGGGCTGTGCAGTAGACGTGGTCTACATGGACTTCAGCAAAGCCTTTGACAAGGTACCACATGGTAGGTTGTTACATAAGGTTAAATCTCATGGGATCCAAGGTGAGGTAGCCAATTGGATACAAAATTGGCTTGACGACTGTTAGGATAAAATTTAAGCTGTTGGGTTAAAGGCAAAGATGAAGTGACTATTGTGTGCATGGCTGCGGTCACTGCCCCAAGACCACACTGAAATGCGCTTTGCGCAGACCAGACTAACCTTAATTAAAAGCTTAAACATAACATATGACTACTAAACAAAATGGACTCTACTAAACAAAATGGATTCTGCGACTGTGGGAAAAGACATTTAAAAATGCTGAGTTTGTGTATTCAGAAAACTGGCTTACAGTCTGGAATTACAAAAGATATTTCACAACGAGCTGATAAAAACTACAGAACCAGACTGAATAGACAAAGACCAAACTGTCTTAAGTTGATAACCGTTGTTTTAATGTGATTGGAGGTCAATTGTTGCTGTGGGGGCCTAATTGGCTAATGTGTAAACTAATCAAGACTAATGATGTAATAGCTGCTGAAAGTCTGTATTTGAAAGGTAGAAAAAAGCGCGACAACCATTTTGAAGTTGAGAAGGTGGCTGCGTACACTGCGGAGTGTCCAGTCCTTCTCCCAAAGTACTTTGTCCAATAAACTGCATGTTGAATCTTTAAGTCTGACTCCGAGTGGTGATTTTCCCACAACAAATTGGCGTAGTCGGCAGGATCTCACTGCTGGTGAGTTGATCGGTTGGCCTCGATCGGCGAACTGGAGTAGAGATTATTGAACTGTGGGAGTCGGACTGAGCCAACAGTGCAGTTAAAAACGGGGGGTAATTTAGGAGAATTTATGGGACTGTTGGGTATAAACAGGAACTGGTTGCTTGTGCTGATCGACTAAGGATAAGGGTGTGCCTCCGGCCGATGCCCAGCCTTAGACTGGTTGTTAAGAGGGGAGATCCCCCACGCGAAGGTCAGGACCCTGAAGTGGGCGCAGAAACCGGGGGCACCTGCAATTGTGAAGCACAAGTAATCAGGGCCATCCGGTATCAAACTCTGTAGTGGCGAACAAACGCAGAGATTAGAGCATAAGTTAATTTACGATGTGTACTGTCTGATCACCTTAACCTAGAGCCGAACTCCATACGAGGAAGCACATTACCAAACCGGTAATTGTGGCCGTGAGTATATAGTTGCAACTGGAGGTAAAATCTGGAGTGGAGTTCAGGCTGGGAGTTAGAAAGTTTCAGAAAGTTTGGGAGAGAAAAGTAAATCTGGCGAGACCGGCAGGGACCGGTGATTAGAGGTCGGCAAAGTTCCGGTGCTGGGACCCGGAAGTTTGAGAGAAAAGATTCCGGTGATACCGGCATAGACCGGTGATGAGAGATCGGCAGAGTCCGGTGATGAGAGATCGGCATAGTCCGGTGATGAGAGATCGGCAGAGTCCGGTGATGAGAGATCGGCAGAGTCCGGTGATGAGAGATCGGCAGAGTCCGGTGATGAGAGACTGGAGGCAGAAAGTTTGAGAGAAAAGAAAACCCGGTGAGAGAGACCGGGACCCGAAAGATATAGAGAGATCAAGACATAGCAATTAAGGATGACAAGTGAACAACCTAGATGGGGACCTGCGGGTTCCCTTATTGAGAAGTATATGACAGACAGACACTCGTTGATGCAAAAGGACGGCTGGGATGTTTCTCAGACCTTAGAACAACAGAGAAAGTGGATAGATGGGGAAAAGAAGGACAGAACAAAAAAGGCAGGGGTATTACTAGTCCACCAACTAGCTGGACTAACAGGACAAGTAGGAACCTCCACTAGAAAGTGGAGCGAAGATAAGGATAAAATTAGGGAATGAGAAACTAGGATAAGGGAATTAGAAAAAAAAAAGGAATCAATTAAAATGTTTAAAAGACAGAGACCCGGAAAAGAAAGGGTCCTTTTGTTTTGGTGTACTTTAAAAAGCCTGTCCTGATTGTGAGTGTGTTTTTTTTTCGGTGTTGTGGGCCACGCCCCCTTCTTACTGCGTCTTACGTGTTTTCTTCTTTTGTGTGTGTTTTGTCTTGTGTTTAATTCTGAGATTGCTGAATTAAAATTGGAGTCATTGAGGTTAAGTCACCTATTAAATCCTGATTCTTATAAAATGTGAGCATGTCAAATTCCAGACATGGGATCTTCTAAAAATTGGCATTTTGAATTTTTACCTTGTGATTGGCTGTGGTTAAAAAAAAAGGTTAAAGAAAATAACGGGACAGATAAAAAAAAGCTATCTGGTATCATCGTGATAGGAAATGTTGGAAAGCTGGAACAGCTCGGAGAATTGGTCATAATCAAACCCACTAAAAGTATGTAAAAAAATGAATTGGAAAGCTATAGTTGTGTATGACGAGCAAATTATAAAACTTACGAAGACTAACTATAAACTAAAATGTACGATGGGAGATGTTGTTTCCCGGTATGAATTTAAAAAAAAAATTATGTGAAAATTACGTTGACGTATGCTGGGAACCATGCGTGAATCTGATATCCGACTCCGTCGGTTTGTTAGAAAAGTTTAACCTTCCCAAGGACACCGATATCTGTTTCCAATTCACCACAGACAAAATGAGGTTTAATTGTAAAGAAAGATAAAGTGCCGATTTAAAGAATTCAAAGCTGTGTGAATAGAAAATTTGAGGGTGGCAGTAGTATTGAGTTACTGTTACACGAGAAAGCCAGTTAATGTTAACCCCTTCCATCCCAAGAAGCCAGACTGTCATGCCAAGCAGTTCAAACAGATAGAAATGACCCAGTCGGTTGAGAACTGTCTGAGGCTTGCCCAGAACACAGGTTGAACATGAGGTAACAATTGGTATAGGTTATATTATTAAAGTTGACCCAATTACTCGGAAATGCCAAAGGCACCCAGACAATGCTACAGTGAAAAAAAATTGATAAGAAAGGAATGTAAAACAAATCGTATCAAAAGAAAACATAGGTTAGACAATAAGGAAGTTCGACAAGTTCGAGGCTATTCACGAATAGTAGATACAATACAAGATCTGACCAAAGAGGGGAGACCTTCCCTGACAAATTATATAACTCGCATTGAGTATGCTAAGAAAGTTCAACAATTATCTCAACACCTCCTAACTCAAGTGTTAAAACAAAGCGAGACATGGAATGGAGGTGGACATCGTAAAGAGATAGATTTGTACATCTTGAAAACACGGAGATTAGGACTTGGAGTTGGAAATTCCAGTCTGCAGTCCTACGTACATCTGTATGTGGGAGAGACAGTGTTTATTTCAGACAGGCTGCGTGCTCCAGAGAGAGAGAGAGATTAGGCAATTCCTCTCTCCTCTTTTGTTTTCTGATTTTGTTTCGGGTAAAGGGATTATTCCTTTGGACAAAATAAATAATAAATGATGATTTGACAAAATTAACCCCTTGGGCTCTCAAGAAGAGCCGCAATGGATTTTCTGTGTTTCTTTTAAAACAGGTGACCCTGGTTTTTGGGACCACGTGAGTGTTGATGATGCAGGATTACCAGGAGTAGTTACAAAGTTACGGTGCAACCTTTGCTGGAGAAATTTGGTGCAGGAAACGATCCAGTGATGTTAAATAATTTAAGACTTTAGCTGCAGACATCAGCAGATACCAAATGTCACAGCGTGGTGGTATCAACCTGATTCTCTTCTTTTGAAAACATTTTGATTTGTTTTGTTTTAACCCATTTATTGTCTTCTGAGACAGAGTGCTCGAGGTGGGAAAATATGGGAGTTACATCCAAAATTAATTACGAGCACTTCATCTCTACTATAAAAACCACAAAGCCTGGACATAATTTGTTTCTGAAATTGGAATTGATAAGAAAAATTTATATGAGTTGCTATTCAAGCACTCGAGGGAAAAAAATTTACTTGTAATTTAAGGGGATAACCAAATTATATTTTAAAATAAAAGAAGTCCAATCTAAATGGTTCCTATTGAATGCTGTGTATCAAGGAAGAATTCTTTTCGGGAGGGAAGAAAATTTTACATTGACAAGTCCTGTCAGTCCAACAATACTGCTCTCAAGTTGGGATAATTGTGAAATGATAGAAGGGACTCGGGCACAATGTAGTCGGATATTTTGGGAAATGAAAAGCGGTTCAAGAAGAAATTACGTAAAATAAACAATTTTTGGGATATTGGAGCTGACTGTAAATATTGTATCGGACAGTAACATTAGTTTGGCAACATTAGATCAAAAGGTCAGAGATTTAGGGTCTCGCATTAAAGATATATTTTTTAAAAAATAAATGAAAATACAGATAAGGAATTGTCTAAGGATCAAATACTGATCATACATTTGCACAGGATAGCTACAGTGCTAGAAACACAAGCCCAAACCATTAATAAATTAATAAAAGACGAATATAACGTATCTTAGCAGGCGGCTGCTAATGACATCTGCAGTACATATGGTAACTGGATTGTGGAACAGACACGAGAGAACCTAGCCCAGATACAGGCAGGGGAAGTACCCTTATGGATAACGAATCAACAAACTGAGGGTGAGCCTGACCTGTGGGCATGATGGAGGTGGTACCTCCAACCGGCTGTTACCAAACAAGAACATCACCCCTTGCCAATTCAGGGCAATGGTGCGAGTGTACCCTACTCAAGTGGAGTGTAAACCTGACGGAGGAGGGCTCCTAGGGCTGGTACTAGTAATACTGGTGATGGCGCCCGAAACCCAGGGACGAGAGGTGTACCAAGTACAGAATATTGGGGTAGTGAAGGACGGAATGCACATATCCCATCACAATATGTTACCATATGCTGGAAATTTTTTTTACAGGAGTTGGGATGTCTTGTTGAAGTTGTACAGGACATTAGTAAGGCCACACTTGGAATTTGGCTGGAACAAAATTAAAGGGATGTGTTACTAGACATGCTGTCACTGTATGTCCACATAATGTTAGACACAGCCCAGAAGCACAGGGTGGGATAATTTACAACAGAAATGCGTATGTGCCGCCCCAACAGCCGAATAGCAGATAGGGCACTTTGCACCCAAAATCTGTAACATGTAACCTGAGAGTTACGGGTTAGGCATACGCACAGAACATCACGGAAGATAAATACCCGAAAGGCTGTGTATTAAGTGCCGGACCAATGTTGCATGGACTCTATCGGTATTGGTCTCAATGATTATTAAGCCATAATCATGACCAAAAGGGGGGTCTGTTAAAGTAAAATTTAAGCTGTTGGGTTAAAGGCAAAGATGAAGTGACTATTGTGTGCATGGCTGCGGTCACTGCCCCAAGACCACACTGAAATGCGCTTTGCGCAGACCAGACTAACCTTAATTAAAAGCTTAAACATAACATATGACTACTAAACAAAATGGACTCTACTAAACAAAATGGATTCTGTGACTGTGGGAAAAGACATTTAAAAATGCTGAGTTTGTGTATTCAGAAAACTGACTTACAGTCTGGAATTACAAAAGATATTTCACAACGAGCTGATAAAAACTACAGAACCAGACTGAATAGACAAAGACCAAACTGTCTTAAGTTGATAACCGTTGTTTTAATGTGATTGGAGGTCAATTGTTGCTGTGGGGGCCTAATTGGCTAATGTGTAAACTAATCAAGATTAATGATGTAATAGCTGCTGAAAGTCTGTATTTGAAAGGTAGAAAAAAGCGCGACAACCATTTTGAAGTTGAGAAGGTGGCTGCGTACACTGCGGAGTGTCCAGTCCTTCTCCCAAAGTACTTTGTCCAATAAACTGCATGTTGAATCTTTAAGTCCGACTCCGAGTGGTGATTTTCCCACAACAACGACAGAAGACAGAGGGTGGTTGTAGAGGGTTGTTTTTCAAACTGGAGGCCTGTGACCAGCGGTGTGCCTCAGGGATCGGTGCTGGGTCCGCTGTTATTTGTTATTTATATTAATGATTTGGATGAGAATTTAGGAGGCATGGTTAGTAAGTTTGCAGATGACACCAAGATTGGTGGCATTGTGGACAGTGAAGAAGGTTATCTAGGATTGCAACGGGATCTTGATAAATTGGGCCAGTGGGCCGATGAATGGCAGATGGAGTTTAATTTAGATAAATGTGAGGTGATGCATTTTGGTGGATCGAATCGGGCCAGGACCTACTCCGTTAATGGTAGGGTGTTGGGGAGAGTTATAGAACAAAGAGATCTAGGAGTACAGGTTCATAGCTCCTTGAAAGTGGAGTCACAGGTGGATAGGGTGGTGAAGAAGGCATTCGGCATGCTTGGTTTCATTGGTCAGAACATTGAATACAGGAGTTGGGATGTCTTGTTGAAGTTGTACAAGACATTAGTAAGGCCACACTTGGAATACTGTGTACAGTTCTGGTCACCCTATTATAGAAAGGATATTATTAAACTAGAAAGAGTGCAGAAAAGATTTACTAGGATGCTACTGGGACTTGATGGTTTGACTTATAGGGAGAGGTTAGATAGACTGGGACTTTTTTCCCTGGAGAGTAGGAGGTTAAGGGGTGATCTTATAGAAGTCTATAAAATAATGAGGGGCATAGATAAGGTAGATAGTCAAAATCTTTTCCCAAAGGTAGGGGAGTCCATAACGAGGGGACATAGATTTAAGGTGAGAGGGGAGAGATACAAAAGGGTCCAGAGGGGCAATTTTTTCACTCAAAGGGTGGTGAGTGTCTGGAACGAGCTGCCAGAGGCAGTAGTAGAGGCGGGTACAATTTTGTATTTTAAAAAGCATTTGGACAGTTACATGGGTAAGATGGGTATAGAGGGATATGGGCCAAGTGCAGGCAACTGGGACTAGCTTAGTGGTATAAACTGGGCGACATGGACATGTTGGGCCGAAGGGCCTGTTTCCATGTTGTAAACTTCTATGATTCTAGTGTGAGTGGGGATGTGGGGTGGAGAAGGTGAGGAGGTGAGGGGGAGAGAGTGAGGTGGGGAGATGGTGAGGGAGAGGGGGGAGAGAGTGAGGTGGGGAGAGGGGGAGAGGGAGAGGGGGAAAGAGTGAGGGGGGAGATGGTGGTGGGGAGAGGGGGGTGGGGGGAGAGGGGGGGTGGGGGTGAGGGGGGGGAGAGGGGGGGGTGGGGGTGAGGGGGAGAGGGTGAGGCAGGTGGGTGAGGGTGGTGGGGGTGAGGGGGGGAGAGGGGGGGTGGGGGTGAGGCGGGGGGAGAGGGTGAGGGTGAGGCGGGTGGGTGAGGGGGGTGGGGGTGAGGGGGGATGAGGGGGAAGGGTGGATGATGGTGAGGCAGGGGGTGAGGGGGGAGGGGGTGGGGGGGTGAGGGGGGAGGGGGTGGGGGGGTGAGGTGGGGAGGGGGGATGAGGGGGGTAGAGGGTGAGGCGGGGGGGGGTGAGGGGGAGGGGGGAGTGTGGAAAACCATAAGCTTTGCCTTACTAAATTGACTTTCTAATACACTTAAACCATAAAGCTGACCATATTAATGTAGAAATATTGAACCATTATAGAAGCAAAGAATGATGGAATAAGTTGACCATGTTAGCTGACCAGCTGAATACAATAGAACGCTTATGTTCGGTTCCCAGCAAAGACACACAGAAGAGCTGTTGTCTGCTTATGAGATAACTGTCTGACCAGCAGAAATGAATGACCATAGAGCCTTGAGACCGAGTACAAAACTGATAATAAAAACACTTTCTTAGGGGAAAGCCACTTTCCCCAAGACATTGTCTCGTGATGTTGAACAGGCATCGGAACCAAAAAGGTTGGGGTCCCTATTTTTGATTGACTAACCACTTGACCAATGAGAGTGTACATGTACGCCCATATTCTATGATGGACAGATGTTACTAATTGAACCGTATAAAAGTTAACCATTTCATCTGCTCAGCGAAGAGGTCGTTCCAACCATTGTTTGGACACAGCTTCCAACTTGTACAAGTTTCTTAATAAATTCTTACTTGTCTGAATTAAGTGTTTGGAGTTAATGCATTGTGTATAATAGGTAATTAAGTTTTCGGCAGGAGGGGGGTGAGGGGGGAGAGGGTGAGGCGGGGGGAGAGGGTGAGGGGTGGAGGGGGGGGTGGGGGGGGAGAGGGAGAGGGGGGGTGGGGGTGAGGGGGAGAGGGGGAGGTGGGGGGGTGAGGGGGGTGGGGGGGAGGGGGTGAGGCGGGGGGGTGAGGGGGTGGGGGCGAGGGGCTGAGGTGGGGGGGTGAGGGTGAGGCGGGGGGAGAGGGTGGGGGGGTGAGGGGGGTGGGGGGGAGGGGGTGAGGCGGGGGGGTGAGGGGGTGGGGGCGAGGGGCTGAGGTGGGGGGGTGAGGGTGAGGCGGGGGGAGAGGGTGGGGGGTGGAGGGGGGGTCGGGGTGAGGGGGGGAGAGGGGGGTGGAGGTGAGGGGGAGAGGGAGAGGGGGGGTGGGGCTGTGGGTGAGGGGGGGAGAGGGTGGGGGGTGAGGGGGAGAGGGTGAGGTGGGGGGGTGAGGGAGGTGGGGGGAGGGGGTGAGGCGGGGGGGGTGAGGGGTTTGAGGGGGGAGAGGGTGAGGCGGGGGGGTGAGGGGGGGTGGGGGGGAGGGGGTGAGGCGGGGGGGTGAGGGGGGTGGGGGAGAGGGGGTGAGGGGGGAGAGGGGGTGGGGGTGACCCTGATTAAAACACTAGTCTTTGGCTCGGTTCAGGATGTTTTTCGACATTACAGACGTTACAATAAATGTAAGTTGTTGTTTACATCCTGAGCCTGTGATTGGAAACATTTGTGTTATTCGATCCAAAGGGCGGGAATTTCTGCCTCTGAAGAGTTTCCAAGTTTTATATTTAATCAGCTACCTCCAGTGATTGGACAGAATCTGTCGATCTCTTGCCTTTGAGTCAAAAGTTATCGGAAGAAAGACAAGCATTTCTCAAACACCTTTCACCACCTCAGGACGTCCCAAAGCTCTTCACAACCAATAAAGTACTTTCGAAATGTACTCACTGTTGTAATGTAGGAAATGCAGCAGCAATTTGCGCACAGCAAGATCCCACAAACAGCAATATGATAATGACCAGATTGTCTGTTTTAGTGATGTTGGTTGAGGGATAAATACTGGCCCCAGGACGTTGGCCATACAGGTTCAAAGTCCACTGCAGGGCTGAGCACAATTCTGAGGAGCTTCAGGAGGTGCTATCTTTTGCATGAGATGTTAAACCAAGGTCTTGTCTACTTGTTCAGATGGATATTAAAGATCCCACAGCCCGATTTGTAGACAAGCAAGAAGATCTCCCTCATCCAACACCATAAGAACGAGATTAACTGCTCCTTCATCTGAATGAACAGGAGAATTCTGTGTAATAAACAACAGCAACCCTGAAAAATTGCACAGCACTAACTCTGCATGTTTAATAAAAGTGACGACAGGAATAATAAACTTACAGACAAGTCCCCTTCACTTGGTGATGAGAAATTGCACTATTTTAAGAGGATGCTACATGCTTAGGCCTTGGAGTGAAGATTGCTGGTTGCAGTGCTTCTGCTGTGGACACTTGGCAATATGCATGACTGCAGCCACTATCCTGCTCACCACTGTCCTGCTCACCACCGTCCTGCTCACCAATATTCCACTCACCACTGTCCTGCTCACTGCTGCCCTGTTCACCACTGTCCTGTTCACCACTGTGCCGCTCACCACTGTCCTGTTCACCACTGTGCCGCTCACCACTGTCCTGTTCACCACTACTCCGATCACCACTGTCCTGTTCACCACTACTCCGATCACCACTGTCCTGCTGACAAATATCCCGCTCACCACTGTCCAGCTCACCACTGTCCAGCTCACCATTATACTGCACTCACGGACCATTTTCAACCCAGGTGATCACTTTGGGAGACCATGGGAGGGAATGGATGGAAAAGGTCAGGAAATTGTAATCTGAATTTGCTGTCCTTCCCAGGAATCTCCAGCAGAGGCCGAGATTCTCCGTCATATTGTTAACCTGAGGCAAACTTCACAGTTTTCAAATGTCATTTTGGGTTGCTTTTGAATAAGATTTTGTTTGTAACATGAAGAATGGAGATGTTGGTCCAGTCTCACAAACCTGTACCATCATAGGGTAAACTGATTGCTGTCCTTTTCCTGCTCCTGGGTAAATCACATTTATTACAATCATAGAATCATTGGGGGGGGGGGGAATTATAAGCCCCAGGATGGGCAGGGGAGTGTCAGGGGCGGGGGGTTAAATTATTAAAAATGTGAAACCTGTCCCCAACCAGCCGTGAAGGCACCAATTGTCGGTTTAACCGCAGGCAGTTGTGGGATTCGGGTGAGTCACCTCCCCTCGCGAGGAGGCTCAGTAATTAGAATATGTTGATGAGGCTGCGTTCCTGCGATCTTGCTCCCCCAGCGATCTCTTTCCCCCAGGATCCGATCTCTCTCCCCCCAATCCTCCTCTTCTCTAGTGAAGACGGATGCGAAGTATTCATTTATTACCTCAGTCATGCCCTCTGCCTCCACAAGAAGATCTCCTTTTTTGTCCATAATTGGTCCACACTTCCTTTGACTACACTTTTACTATTTATACATTTATAAAAGACTTTTGGATTCCCTTTTATGTTACCCTACGTTAATCTATTCTCATATTCTCTTTGCCCCTCTTATTCCCTTTTTTGGATCTCCTCTGTACTGTCTGTATTCAGCCTGGCTCTCGACTGTATTATGAACCTTACACTCATCATAAACCTCCTTTCTCTCTTTCATTTTTAGTCATCTATATATTTAGTCATCCAGGGAGCTCTTTAGATGCCCTTCCTTTCCCCATCATGGGAATGTGTCCAGCCTGTACACAAACTATCTCCTCTTTGAAGACCTCCCATCATTTCCATGCCTGAGTGAACCCCAGGGTTTTTTTGCTGGGAAACGAGGAGTTAATATAAAGGTTGTAAGGGCCTCTGTCTAGATATTGCACTCTGGCAGGTGCCCCCTCCTCATTGTGCTGGGCTGGGATTGTCGTCTGCCTGTCTGACCCCACGATGACTCCGCGATGATCCCACCCTGAATTACAGGACAAAGTCAGTTCGATAACAGGGGTGAGCGCCTGTCTCATTTATGATGCTGCAGGGGAAAGGTCTCCTCAGACCACTGTCTGTGGGGGAAACATCTCCTCAGGGCACCGTCTGTGGGGGAAATATTTCCTCAGACCACTGTCTGTGGGGGAATGGCTCCTCAGAGCACCGTCTGCGGAGGAAATATTTCCTCAGAGCACCGTCTGTGGGGGAAATATTTCCTCAGACCACTGTCTGTGGGGGAATGGCTCCTCAGGGCACCGTCTGTGGGGGAAATATTTCCTCAGGGCACCGTCTGTGGGGGAAATATTTCCTCAGACCACTGTCTGTGGGGGAATGGCTCCTCAGGGCACCGTCTGTGGGGGAAATATTTCCTCAGAGCACCGTCTGTGGGGGAACGGCTCCTCAGAGCACCGTCTGTGGGGGAACGGCTCCTCAGAGCACCGTCTGTGGGGGAACGGCTCCTCAGAGCACCGTCTGTGGGGGAACGGCTCCTCAGAGCACCGTCTGTGGGGGAACGGCTCCTCAGAGCACCGTCTGTGGGGGAACGGCTCCTCAGAGCACCGTCTGTGGGGGAACGGCTCCTCAGAGCACCGTCTGTGGGGGAACGGCTCCTCAGAGCACCGTCTGTGGGGGAACGGCTCCTCAGAGCACCGTCTGTGGGGGAACGGCTCCTCAGAGCACCGTCTGTGGGGGAACGGCTCCTCAGAGCACCGTCTGTGAGGGACGAGCCAGTCCAGTCAAAGTGACTGATACAAATTCCTCTTCTGAGTTCTTCCTTTCCTTTTTTGCATCATCCCTGATGGCGACTAATCTCAATATTGTGGCCAATCCTGGGCACCACACTTTAGAAAGCATGTGAAGGCCTTGGCGAGGCTGCAGGGGAGATTTACCAGAATAATGATACCAGCGATGAGGGCTACGGGGACAGAGCAGGGGAGTGGGTCTAATTTGATAGCTCTTTCAAAGAGCTGGCACGATGGGCCGAATGGCCTCCCTATGTGCTGTAAGATTCTATGATTCTGTAAGTGATAGACACAAGTAGGAATGTTTTAGACGGTGCCGTGATGCAGTGAGCAGATCGTTTAGGCTGGGGTGTAAGAAAGACGCTTATTTCTCGGGTTTATAGCTTATCTCATTATCCTTCCTGTTGTATCACAACTAAAAGGTATTGGTTTAAAATCACTAAACTGAAGGTCACATTAAATAATTAGGATTTATGTAATGATCGAATCATCAGTTCTGAAAAATGCTTTGAAAATAGTTGTAAGAATTCTGGGAATTCCACCTTTTCCCTGAGGAATTAAAACTTTGGCCATTGACCAAAATCCTAAGATGGAAGGATAGGTGAGAGGTCACCAGACGAATCAACAACACACACAGTGGAATGTGGGAGAATTACTGCTTCAGACATGTCCCTGTTTTAATGCAAAACCTACAGCAGGTGGTCAACACTCAGCACTAATTCGAGAGGCAGTCGGCCATTGAGAGAGGCAACTGCTCCAGACATGGCGGGGCCATGCCTTGGTTCTGATGCAAAACCAATCGACACCTAGGACATGGGATGAAAAGGGAGCCTCGTGTGGCAAGTGCTTGACGATCGGAATGAATTCGAAGAACAATGGCCCATCGAGAGAAGCAATTGAAACATGATGAGAGACCATCAAAAGCCATCAAGGACTCTTAAGGACTTTGTAAGAACTGTTTATACAGACATGGAAGTGCCTCATTTAACAACGAAAACTATTGTAAGAGAGGGGTCTATGAGTGGAAGCTCAAAACCCTTCTTGTTTTTTCTCTTTTTTTTTGCTCTCTTGCTTTTGGTCTCTTGTTTTTTGCTGTCTCTGGTTCTTGCTTTCTTGCTTCTTAGCTCTTATCTCTTCTCCAGCTCTCTCACTCTCTCTCTCTCTTCCTCTTAGTTCCTGCTCGCTCTTTTTTTTCCACCCGAGCTCTCCAGGGAGGAGAGCAGCTTCCAGCAAAACCAACGAACCCTGCGTGAGAAAACCGGTCAGCCAGACCTGCAAGTGCAAAGGATTGGTGAGCCTCGACCATCCGTGTGTGTGTGTGTGTGTGTGTGATCGGTGTCTCCAGGGTCCCGAACAACCTCTTAGTTTAGCGGGATAAAGTACTGTAGTGGGTGTGTGTAACTCAATGTACTGTGTAGGATCGTTTTTATCGTTATTTTCTTCGTGTTGACGGTATAATAAAACCAACATTCCAATTCAATTCAAACACCGAGTTTGTGTGTTCTCTGTGCTATTTGGCTACGTGATCCATCACCGGGTGCGTTAGCATAAGTCCCGTTTTCCTGAACCCCCGATCTGTGAGGTATTAGTGTTCCTTGGCTAGACCGGGGACCAGATATCTGCACCAATCAATAGGGTGAGAACAACCCCAAAACACCCTACATAGCCAATAGTTAAGACGATTTTGTGTATTTAGTTAAGGTAAAGCGCTGAGAGAGGCTGTTGAATTAAGAGGGATACTTGTCTTGCTGCAGAGGCTGGTGAGTTGTGGTAAAATGCAGCAACTTTGTGATAAATGTTGATCCCTGCTATTCATTTCTTTAACAACTCTTTGACTTTTTAATTTTTAATTTTTGAAGTTTGTTCAGAAGCCATGTCATATTCTCAACATGGGCTGTGCTGGAAGGGTGGAATTTGTGGTGTTTCTGTAGAAGTGACAAATTGGGTGATCTTGCAGGTCCTGTTTTTCTCAGATGTTGGGACATCTCGATTAAAGCTGGACAGGTGAGAAATGTGATCCAGGTTCCCAAGGTGAAAGGTTAGTGTACAGATTGACAAAACCACTCAACTCCACTTCTTTTTTGTTTTTACAGATAAAGTTTGAAGTGCCTTAGGAAGTCTGGCCTTCGATACACCTGGCAGTGGAGACAATGGATCGAGAGCCGTGACAGATGGCAGTGGTTTAAAATCTGGGCCAACTACACCCGGTGCCACCTGCAAACCGAGAGCAATCTTCAGTCTCTTACAGTCAGCCACTTCCTCTCTGTTCTCAGTACAACTGAAGTTAAACAAAGTTAAATCCGTTGGGTAAGATGATAGGCAGACTCGATCCTTGCTTCTTGTCTTGCCTTTATTTCATTGTTACAGTGCGATAAGCAGGATACGGTCAGGCCTAGGCACGAGCTCGTCAGATAGCACCATCACTTTAATCGAATCAGCCCTTATTATACATTCAAATCTCCTGCTAATTTCCCTTAACTCCATGATTGGTTATAAGTTTGTGCAGTGCCTGATATGATGCAACACACTCTTTCCTGTTTGTGTCACACTCCGCAGCATCAGTCACTCCCAGTCTCAGCCTGCGGTTAATGAGTTTTCAAGCTGCTAATTTAATCAATTGACCAGGTGACCAGGGCCATTGTCTTCTGCTAATTTAATCATACACATTATCATATGTCCCAGCTGTCCTTTCTGCTCATTTTTAACTTAACTCCTTCCTTCCCGTGTTTCAACACTAACGCACTCAGGGAATTAGGACCAAACACCAAGTGAAGCTCACAGTGAGATTGGCACATTCTCGATGGAAGGTGGGCAGACGGTTGGCAGATGGTGGGCAGTGGACAGACGATGGGAGGGTGGTGGGCAGACAGTGGGCGGGCAGGCGGTGGGCAGACAGTGGGCAGACAGACAGTGGACAGATGGTGGGCGGTGGATGGTGGGTGGTGGGCAGACAGTGGGCAGATGGTGGGCAGACAATGGGCAGTGGGCAGACGGGGGGCGATGGACGGTGGGAGGGCAGTGGGTGGAATTTCTTTGAGGAAGAATCTGTGAGCGATTTAAGTTCATGAAGTACAAGAGGGAGGTGATTCAAAGAATCTTAGAATGATACAGCACAGGAGAAGGCCATTCGGCCCATTGTGCCTCTGCCGGCTCTTTGAAAGAGCTATCCAATTAGTCCCACTCCCCTGCTCCCTCCCCATGGGAGGACCTGGACTCAGCAGGTTCACTCTGGCAGAGAGAAACCCCAATCTTATTAGACTTACCATCAGTCCCAGTCTTACTGGCTCCCTTCAGTAAGATATCTTGTTGCAACAGAGCTATTCCAGAGTTTTCTGTGGCCAGCCTGCCTGGTTAACCCTGTAACAAGTACGAAGTGGAGATGCCGGTGATGGACTGGGGTTGACAATTGTAAACAATTTTACAACACCAAGTTATAGTCCAGCAATTTTATTTGAAGCTTTCGGAGGCTTCCTCCTTCCTCAGGTGAATGTTGTGGAAATGAAATCCTCAAACCCTTCGCATTTATAAATCACAGAACAATACCTGGTGATTACAGATAGTCTTTCCAACTGCCCGGGCAACTGTGTATCATTTATCTTGCCGAGGCTCAGTGGGTATCAAGTCCCACTCCAGAGACTCGAGCACATAATCCAGGCTCACACTCCAGTGCAGTACTGAGAGTGCTGTTTGTGGGATCTTGTTGTGCACAAGTTGGCTGCCATGTTTCCTACATTACAACAGTGACTACACTTCAAAAATACTTCATTGGCTGTGAAGCACTTTGGGACGTCCTGAGTTGGTGAAAGGCCCCATAGAAATGGGTCTTTCTTTCTATACTTGGCAGTTTACAATATTTCAGGTGTCTGAAATTCAGATACATTTAGTAGCTGTTTGGTAGATTCTGTGTGTATGTTGAAAGGGTAAACGAGTGATGATATCGTTCAGCAGAGTTCCCATCTTACTGTGACTGTGACTTTAAATTCTCTCCACCCAGTCCTTGTGCCTCACAAATACGTGAAGCACCTGGAAAGGCCCTGGATGATCTGAATCTGTGAGGGAGATAACACTGTCCCAGGAAAGGCCCTGGATGATCTGAATCTGTGAGGGAGATAACACTGTCCCAGGAAAGGCCCTGGCTTTTTAAGTATTTCACACTTTCAGCTGTAGTTAAACAGATGTTCGCAAACTTAACTCTAAGCTGTCCCAGTTGATATTTTTATCTATATTGCTGCAATTCTTCTTTTAACATTGCAGCAAGAATTGTTTCTAGTTATTTGATCAGAATAGAACACAAGAGTGAGGGATGGAGCTGGTTATAGAGCAGTTAGCCTAACACCAGTAGTGCACAGGATAGTACTGATGGTCGTTTAAAAAGACAGAGGCTATAAGGAGTAAACAGAATGGATTTAGAAACAACAGATTATGACCCATAATTGATTGCAATTCTTTGAGAAAGGAACGAAACTGATAGATGTCAGTGAGTGAGTACAATTTTACTTAGATTTACAGAAAGCATTTGATCTGGTTCAACATATAAATTATTATTAAAAATATTCAAACTTGGGGAATTAATGACAGATTAGCAAATTGGATTGAAAACTGGTTTGGCGATAAAAAGCAAGAAAGTGGTGATAATCTGGAAAAGATTTTGTGAGGGCAACAGGCTATCTGAGTCCGCAGATCGTCATGAGCGATTTGGAGGATGGTGTTAGTAATATTCTAACATTTTTTATGGCCAAGTATGTCTTGCATAAGCGAGTATGGGGGTTAAATTGATTAACCCCTGTGGGGTTCACAACCCCTTTTAAACAAAGACATTTGAAAACCTGCAAACACAGTAATTTGGTAAATTGTGTTCCCGCAAATCCTGTTTTTCCCTCAATGACGCTGATGGGATTAGTCTGAGTTTCGGGATCGGAGACGTTGTACTGTGAATAGATATCTAGATTATTAAATAAATAAGCTCGATAATATTGAGCTTTAAGCATTGTCAGGCTTTCAAAACACACAGGCTTTTGGAAACACCAGCTTTTCAACACAACAGGGGTAATGTACGAAAAGGCAACAAGAACACACATCAAAGGCTTCAGAAGCAATGATAGGTGTGAAAAAAACACAGGCTTCTCATTCCTATCTGGTAATCTGTTCAAAGAATTGGGATTTGTAAAACATCAAATAGTATTGCATCCAGAATATGGTCAAATGGTGTAAGGAATGGATTTGAAGCCACTGAAGAATCAAAATTGGAGACGTCGGGTCCATTAAGAATGTCTGGGTATAGAAATGTGAGGGGCTATCTCTACATGAAAGGCCATAAACAGCGAGAGTAAAGGGGCCTTTTACATTCCATGGTTCGAGCACATGGTCTTTTCTCCATCAAAGGGTCTGCAGTCACATGATCGAATCCTAAACTGTCAATCATTCAGTTATGTTAACGTTTGATGCACAGCAACAGGGAGTGATTGGACAAAAAGAATGACCCTCCCCAATCCTACGTCCTGTTGGTAACAACAATATAAAAAGACTTTGGGAGAAGAACAGTCTTTTCACTGCCTGGCAGTCACAAGGAACTCACACTGCAGTCACAATAAGAACATAAGAACATAAGAAATAGGAGCAGGAGTAGGCCAATCGGCCCCTCGAGCCTGCTCCGCCATTCAATAAGATCATGGCTGATCTGATCCTAACCTCAAATCTAAATTCATGTCCAATTTCCTGCCCGCTCCCCGTAACCCCTAATTCCCTTTACTTCTAGGAAACTGTCTATTTCTGTTTTAAATTTATTTAATGATGTAGCTTCCACAGCTTCCTGGGGCAGCAAATTCCACAGACCTACTACCCTCTGAGTGAAGAAGTTTCTCCTCATCTCAGTTTTGAAAGAGCAGCCCCTTATTCTAAGATTATGCCCCCTAGTTCTAGTTTCACCCATCCTTGGGAACATCCTTACCGCATCCACCCGATCAAGCCCCTTCACAATCTTATATGTTTCAATAAGATCGCCTCTCATTCTTCTGAACTCCAAAGAGTAGAGTCCCAATCTACTCAACCTCTCCTCATATGTCCGCCCCCTCATCCCCGGGATTAACCGAGTGAACCTTCTTTGTACTGCCTCGAGAGCAAGTATGTCTTTTCTTAAGTATGGACACCAAAACTGTATGCAGTATTCCAGGTGCGGTCTCACCAATACCTTATATAACTGCAGCAATACCTCCCTGTTTTTATATTCTATCCCCCTAGCAATAAAAGCCAACATTCCGTTGGCCTTCTTGATCACCTGCTGCACCTGCATACTAACCTTTTGATTTTCTTGCACTAGGACCCCCAGATCCCTTTGTACTGCAGTACTTTCCAGTTTCTCGCCATTAAGATAATAACTTGCTCTCTGATTTTTCCTGCCAAAGTGCATAACCTCACATTTTCCAATATTGTATTGCATCTGCCAAATCTCCGCCCACTCACCCAGCGTGTCTATATCCCCTTGTAGGTTTTTATGTCCTCCTCACTCTCTACTTTCCCTCCCATCTTTGTATCATCTGCAAACTTTGATATGTTGCACTCAGTCCCCTCCTCCAAATCGTTAATATAGATTGTAAAGAGTTGGGGACCCAGCACCGACCCCTGCGGAACACCACTGGCTACTGGTTGCCAGTCCGAGAATGAACCATTTATCCCGACTCTCTGCTTCCTGTTAGATAACCAATCCTCCACCCATGCCAGAATATTACCCCCAATCCAGTGATTCTTTATCTTGAGCAATAATCTTTTATGTGGCACCTTGTCGAATGCCTTCTGGAAGTCTAAATACACTACGTCCACTGGTTCCCCTTTATCCACCCTGTACGTTATGTCCTCAAAGAACTCAAGCAAATTTGTCAGACATGACTTCCCCTTCGTAAAGCCATGCTGACTTTATCCTATTAAATTATGTTTATCCAAATGTTCCGCTACTGCCTCCTTAATAATAGACTCCAAAATTTTACCCACCACAGATGTTAGGCTAACTGGTCTATAATTTCCAGCCTTCTGCCTACTACCCTTTTTAAATAAGGGTGTTACATTAGTAGTTTTCCAATCTGCCGGGACCTTTGCTGAGTCCAGAGAATTTTGGAAAATTATTACCAAAGCATCCACAATCCCTACTGCCACTTCCCTCAAGACCCTAGGATGTAAGCCATCAGGTCCAGGGGATTTATCCGCCTTGAGTCCCATTAATTTACTGAGTACCAATTCCTTAGTGATTTTAATCGTATTTAGCTCCTCCTCCCCTCGAGCCCCCTGTTTGTCCAGTGTTGGGATATTCTTAGTGTCCTCTACCGTAAAGACTGAAACAAAATATTTGTTCAGCATTTTTGCCATCTCCATGTTTCCCATCATTAATTTCCCGGTCTCATCCTCTCAGGGACCTACGTTTGCCTTAGCCACCCTTTTTCTTTTTATATAACTGTAGAAACTCTTGCTATCTGTTTTTATATTTTTTGCTAATTTATTTTCATAATCTATCTTCCCTTTCTTAATCAATCCTTTAGTTACTTTTTGCTGTCTTTTGAAGACTTCCCAATCTTCTATCCTCCCACTAAGTTTGGCTACCTTATATGTCCTTGTTTTTAGTCGGATACTATCCTTAATTTCTTTACTTAGCCACGGATGGCTGTCATTTCTTTTACACCCTTTTTTCCTCAGTGGAATATATTTATTTTGAAAGTTGTAAAATAACTCCTTAAATGAACAGCGCTGCTCATGTACCGTCTTACCCTTTAATCTATTTTCCCAGTCCACTTTGATCAATTCCGCTCTCATACCATCATAGTCTCCTTTATTCAAGCTCAGTACGCTTGTTTGAGAACCAACCTTCTCACCCTCTAATTGGATATGGAATGTAACCATGTTATGGTCACTCATTCCAAGGGGATCCTTAACTGGGACATTATTAATTAATCCTGGCTCATTACACAGGACCAGGTCCAAGGTTGCTTGCCCCCTTGTAGGATCAGTTACATACTGCTCAAGAAATCCATCCCTAATACACTCAATAAACTCTTCCTCAAGGCTGCCCTGCCCAATTTGATTTGTCCAGTTAATATGATAGTTAAAATCCCCCATAATTATAGCTGTTCCCTTATTACATGCCCCGACTATTTCCTGATTAATACTTCTTCCAGCAGAATTGCAACTATTAGGAAGCCTATATACTACGCCCACGAGTGTTTTTTTCCCCTTATTATTCCTTATCTCTACCCAAACTGTTTCATTAACCTGATCCTTTGTCCCAATATCATTTCTCTGTATTACAGTGATTCCTTCCTTTATTAACATAGCCACCCCACCTCCCCTTCCTTCCTGCCTGTCCTTCCTGATTGTTAAATACCCTGGCATATTTAATTCCCAGTCGTTGTCACCCTGCAGCCATGTTTCTGTAATGGCCACAAGATCATACCCATACGTAGTTATTTGTGCCGTTAACTCGTCCATTTTGTTACGAATGCTACGTGCATTCAGATAAAGAACTTTCAAATATGTTTTGTGACACTTAGTTCCTGCTTTTTCCTTTTTTAACACTTCACCTTTTACTCCATACCTTCTGTCCCTTCCTGATACGCTTTCCTCTGTCTCCCTGCTCAGGTTCCCAACCCCCTGCCACAGCTTTGATGCTGGGTTAATCGCCTTATGCCTTCTAGTTTTTATTTTATCTGTCGTGCCTAAAGTACACTTTCTTTCCGCTGGTCTACGCTTTTCCCTTTCACTTGTTCTTGAACAACTGTTTGTACTATTTGTATTGTAGATTTCCCCTGGGTCTTCCCCTCTCTTGCTGCTCTCAACTTTATTCCCTTCTGACTCCCCGCTCAGGTTCCCATCCCCCTGCCACTCTAGTTTAAACCTTCCCCAACAGCACTAACAAACACCCCCGCGAGGACATTGGTCCCGGTCCTGCTCGGGTGTAACCCGTCTCGCTTGTACAGGTCCCACCTTCCCCAGAACCAGTCCCAATGTCCCAGGAATCTAAATCCCTCCCTCCTACACCATCCCTGCAGCCACGCATTCATCCTGTCTATTCTCCTGTTCCTATACTCACTGGCACGTGGCACTGGTAGTAATCCTGAGATCACTACCTTTGAAGTCCTGTTTTTTAATTTATCTCCTAACTCCTTAAATTCACCTTGCAGGACCTCATCCCTTTTTTTACCTATGTCGTTGGTACCAATATGGACCACGACTACTGGCTGTTCACCCTCCCCCTCCAGAATGCCCTGCAGCCGCTCCGTGACATCCTTGACCCCAGCACCAGGGAGGCAACATACCATCCTGGAGTCACGTTTGCGGCCGCAGAAACGCCTATCTGTTCCCCTTACAATCGAATCCCCTATCACTATAGCCCTGCCACTCTTCTTCCTCCCCTCCTGTGCAGCAGAGCCACCCGTGGTGCCCCGAACCTGGCTCTTGCTGCTTTCCCCTGATAAGCCATCTCCCCCAACAGTATCTAAAGCAGAATATCTGTTTGAGAGGGAGATGGCCCCAGGGGACTCCTGCTCTACCTGCCTTGTCCTTTTACTCTGCCTGGCGGTCACCCATTTCCTTTCTGCCTGCGTAATCTTTACCTGCGGTGTGACCACCTCACTGAACGTGCTATCCACGATAGTCTCAGCATCACGGATGCTCCACAGTGAGTCCACCCGCAACTCCAGCTCCGAAAGACGGTTAGCCAGTAGCTGCAGCTGGACACACTTCCTGCACACATGGTCGCCAGGGACACCTGTAGTGTCCATGACTTCCCACATAGTGCAGGAGGAGCATATCACAGGTGTGAGCTGTGCTGCCATGACTTGCCTTAGACTCTCAGACTCTCCTCCCGCTCTCGGTCTCTCCTTTTATACTGTGCTCACCTCTCGGACTCTCCTGCCTCACCTGTGACGTCGCACAGTAGTTGTCTCTTGTTGCAGGTCTGCTGCTGCTTTTATTCCCCAATCTCAGTCTTCTACTCTCAGGTCCACTGCCGCTCTGGGGAAAAAGTTAGGAAAAGCAAAGCAAAGCAGCACCTCCTTCCCCCACTTCACCGAACTCCCACACTCACCAAACTCTCCGTTCACAATGTGTTGTCCGCACACCGTGCTGTTTGCACTCACACTGGACCTCACACTGCAGTCACAAGGAACGCAGACTGCAGTCACAAGGAACGCAGACTGCAGTCACAAGGAACGCAGACTGAAGTCACAAGGAACGCAGACTGCAGTTGAACATCACGCAAGAAGAAGAGGACCTCAAGACACAAGAAACTGATCACTTCTGAGCTGCCCCGATGAGTGAAATCCTTGGTTTAAAGGTTGTATACATTCCATGATTTGCCTGATGTGTGTATGAATTGTTAAGTCTTACATAATAATGTTGCAAATTATTAAGTATAACAGGATTTTATAGAGGAAAGTCATATGTATGGTTTGATTTTGCTTCATGAATGCTCGTATGAATTATAACATCTTTAAATAATTATTTTTGATTTACGAAACTACCGTGAGTGAGGGTGACTTTCTTTTTTTGACTATTCGTCCAGTTCCAAGAATCACAGGAAATAAGGCACACCCTACACCCCCAAAAACGGGCGCGGGCAGTGCGGTATGAGATTGATCTGCGGCCGGTCGTGCTGCCTGATGAATTCTGTGATTGCTGCGTGCAGCCAGCGCTACCTGCGCTGTTGAGTGGCTGCACGCACCAGCAGGGGGCCCTGATATCAGGAGTGGCGAGCACCACTTAAAGGCAGCCTGCACCTCTTAAAGGGGAGGTGCACTGTGGCTGCAGAAAGTGGTGGAAGTCAGTGGTGAAGTGAATCTGTGCTGTGATACAGTGCAGCCTGGTGATGATGGGAACTCTGGAATGTTTAATGAGCAACAACTTGGCTGCTCAAAGTTTGTGGGACCCTGATATTTTCAAAATATAAAATACGGGTCTGAACAGAGGTCAGAAATCCCACAGTAAAACACAGATGCAGGTCTCTTCCTTATGTTTAAAAACTGTTGTGTTATTTTAAAATAGTGAATAAAGGTTTCTCAAAACTAAATCCCACATCTTCCAATCAGCATGCCAGATCCTGCCAGTCTGCCGATCTGAGTTTGTAGCAGGCCTGCGGGAGAGCATGCACCAAGGTTTTCTGCTGATGCACTAGAGGCCTTCGGGCAAGAGGTGGATAGAAGGAGGGGATTCCTACATCCGCAGGAGGGCAAGAGGCCCCCAGACATATGCTCCCGAGGCAGCGGGGGACGAAGTCAATGACAGGAGCATAGCACCATGAACATGGATGCAGTGCAGGAAGACGTTCACTGCTTTGACACGAGTGGTCAAGGGGAGTGGATTCAACTGTCTCCTACCAACTGCAGCACTGGCCGCATCCACTGTTCAACCCACTACACCCCCCATCACCCACCTACCAACAAACTCTTTCAATTAGTACTCAACTCTTCCAATCAGATGCTTCATCTCACCCTCACACATTACCACTGTTGCAAGCCGCACACCCACAACTCACAGGCCACACACACACAGGCAGCTATTCAATTATGACAGCTGTATCACCCCGAACATCTTGCAGGACACTCATTGACACACGTCCCCCTTTCTTGCAGGAGAAGGTGGCGCATAACAGGAGGCAGCAAGTGGCAGTGGCTCCATGGAACATGAACCTGCCGTCCTCTCTCAGGATGTCAGGAGTCCTGCCCCACCCCTGCCACCCTACCAGTGCCCTTGCTGTTGCCTGTCAGCTAGCCAGCCCACTCCCTGTAGAGTATTCAAACTTTATTATAGGAACATAGGAACAGGAGTAGGTCCTGAAGCCTGTTCCGCCATTCAATGAGATCATGGCTGATCTGTGACCTAACTTCATATTCCTGCCGTAGCCCCATATCCCTTAATAAGAACATAAGAAGTAGGAGCAGGAGTAGGCCAATCGGCCCCTTGAGCCTGCTCCGCCATTCAATAAGATCATGGCTGATCTGATCCTAACCTCAAATCTAAATTCATGTCCAATTTCCTGCCCGCTCCCCGTAACCCCTAATTCCCTTTACTTCTAGGAAACTGTCTATTTCTGTTTTAAATTTATTTAATGATGTAGCTTCCACAGCTTCCTGGGGCAGCAAATTCCACAGACCTACTACCCTCTGAGTGAAGAAGTTTCTCCTCATCTCAGTTTTGAAAGAGCAGCCCCTTATTCCAAGATTATGCCCCCTAGTTCTAGTTTCACCCATCCTTGGGAACATCCTTACTGCATCCACCCGATCAAGCCCCTTCACAATCTTATATGTTTCAATAAGATCGCCTCTCATTCTTCTGAACTCCAAAGAGTAGAGTCCCAATCTACTCAACCTCTCCTCATATGTCCACCCCCTCATCCCCGGGATTAACCGAGTGAACCTTCTTTGTACTGCCTCGAGAACAAGTATGTCTTTTCTTAAGTATGGAGACCAAAACTGGATGCAGTATTCCAGGTGCGGTCTCACCAATACCTTATATAACTGCAGCAATACCTCCCTGTTTTTATATTCTATCCCCCTAGCAATAAAAGCCAACATTCCGTTGGCCTTCTTGATCACCTGCTGCACCTGCATACTAACTTTTTGATTTTCTTGCACTAGGACCCCCAGATCCCTTTGTACTGCAGTACTTTCCAGTTTCTCGCCATTAAGGTAATAACTTGCTCTCTTGGTTAATAAAAATCTATCAATCTCAGATTTAAAATTAACAATTGAGCTAGCATCTGCCGTTTGTGGAAGAGAGTTCCAAACTTCTACCACACTTTGTGTGTAGAAGCGTTTCCTAACTTCACTCCTGAAAGTCCTGGCTCTAATGTTAGGCTCTGTCCCCTAGTCCTAGTATTCGAGTATAGGAGATCTCCAAAACCAGGTACAAATGCATCAGCAGCTAGAAGCAATAATCTAGCAACCAACCTGTAACTCCTGCAAGATCCCTTTAAATAGCACAGGTCTTAAACATGCTCTTTAAGACCTGTTCAGCTGTGCGAGGTTAAGACAGTGTGTTGGTGGAAGTGTGGAGTTCCAAAATAGCAGCGGTCTCTTTAAATCTGGATTGGACACTAATCTACGTCATAATCTCTTTACTCTGCATGCTGTAGGCGTTTGTCAGGTGCGCATGCGCAAAAACCTTTACCAAGATGGCGTCCTGCGCACATCTCGGATGCCATTTTCAGGGCTTAGGTGTTCGCGTAGCACTTACAGAATGGGCACTACGTGGCCCAATTTAACCCCTAATGAGAGAGATGGTTAACATTACAAGGGTTCTGGATCAATTCAATGGAACAGCGAAGGAATGGTGAATTAATTTTAATGTAGGGTGATACACATTAGAACATCAAAGATGTGGAAACAATAAAGGGAAGTTCATTGATAATTATGGAGAAGGAAAAGGGTCTGGGTGTGATTAGTGGCTTCTCAATGAGATTATCCAGTTAGTATGAAGCTAGTTCTGGGGCACCTTGGGCTAAATTGGACCCTAAATAGCACCCGTTTTGTAAATCATAGACTGGAGCATCTCAGGGACTGGAAACATGTTGCTGGCACCAATAGTGTTCACGCGCATTGGCTACAAGAAGCCCATAGTGTCGGGCCCTGAATCCTGCACAGCTCAGGATATTGCATTGCAGAAATACTTGTCGTACTTAAGAGTTACATACCTGCCTTACAATCATAGAATCATAAAATCATGGAATCTTACAACACAACAGGAGGCTATTCGGCCCGTCGTGCCTGTGCCAGCTCTTTGAAAGAGCTGTCCAATTTAATCCCACACCCCAGCTTTTTACCCATAACCCTGCAAATTAATCCTCTTCAAGTACAAGTACATGTCCAATTGCCTTTTGAAAGTTCTTGTGGAATCTGATTCCACCGCCCTTTCAGGTCGAGTGTTTCAGGTCTTAACAAACCTCTGTGTGAAAATATTTCTCATTTCCCCTCTGGTTCTTTTGCCAATTATTTTAAATCTATAACCTCTGGTTACCGACCCACTCACCAAAAGAAACAGTTTCTCCCTACTGGCTCTATCAAAACCCCTCATTATTTTGAACACCTCTATTAAATCTCCCCTTAACCTTCTCTGCTCCAAGGAGAACAATCCCAGCTTCTCCAGTCTCTCCACATAACTGAAGTCCCTCATAGAGTCATAGAGTTATACAGCACGGATAGAGGCCCTTCGGCCCATCGTGTCCGCGCCGGCCATCAAGCCCAGTCTAATCTAATCCCATATTCCAGCATTTGGTCCGTAGCCTTGTATGCTATGGCATTTCAAGTGCTCATCCAAATGTGAGGGTTCCTGCCTCCACAACCCTTTCAGGCAGTGAGTTCCAGACTCCAACCACCCTCTGGGTGAAAAAGTTCTTTCTCAAATCCCCTCTAAACCTCCCGCCTTTTACCTTGAATCTATGCCCCCTTGTTATAGAACCCTCAACGAAGGGAAAAAGCTCCTTAGTATCCATCCTATCTGTGCCCCTCATAATTTTGTACACCTCAATCATGTCCCCCCTCATCCCTAATATCATCCTGGTGAATCTCCTCTGCACCCTCTCCAAGGCCTTGACATCCTTCCTAAAGTGCGGTGCCCAGAATTGGACACAATCCTCCAGCTGAGGCCTAACCAGTGTTTTGTAAAGGTTTAGCATAACTTCCTTGTTTTTGTATTCAATGCTCCCTCAGTACAATCGTACAGTGAAGTGCTGTTGAGATGTACTGTATAGCTCACTTGCAAAATTAAGCAAAGTGTAAGCACACTTACCTTGGCAACCTTTTGGAGACCAGTGAATTGCTTCCTCGTACCCAAGATCTGAACTGGGGAGAATCAGCATTCACTATTTCTGCTGTCCCCATCTAAGTTGCTCTTATGCCTACTCTTCAGAGACAGGTGCCCCTTTATCCAAATAAGATCACCCTTCTTCCCAAATAGCAGCACCCCTCTCTCCAGCTCCTCCTGCAGCACATCCTCCAAAGCTACATCCTGGAGGGTGCCGTTCAATATCCTGGTATTATTGGAGCCATTTCTGTCTCTCTATGGCAGTACAGCTTTAAGAAAATCAACAGCCCTTAAAGAACAGTAGCAAACAGATACAGGGATGCAGATACAGGGATGCAGACAAATACGGGGATGCAGATACAGGGGTGTGAATACAGCGATGCAGATACAGGGACGCAGGCAGATACAGGGATGCAGATACAGGGATGTGAATACACCGATGCAGATACAGTGATGCGGGTACAGGGATGCAGACAGATATAGCGATGCAGACAAATGCAGCGATGCACTTGATTTACTTTTGATGGGGCAGGGAATAGTTTTGCAGGACTTCTCCTCGTGATAGAGCAGATTGTCAGCATGGCTTTGTTAAGGGAAGGTCGTGTCTGACTAACTTGATTGAATTTTTTGAGGTGGTAACAAGGAGGGTCGATGATGGTAACTTGTTTGATGTAGTCCACATGGATTTTAGCAAGGCTTTTGACAAGGTCCCACATGGCAGACTGGTCAAAAAAGTAAAAGCCCACGAGATCCAAGGGAAAGTGGCAAGTTGGGTCCAAAATTGGCTCAGTGTCAGCAAGCAAAGGGTAATGGTTGATGGGTGTTTTTGCGACTGGAAAGCTGTTGCCAGTGGGGTCCCACAAGGCTCAGTACTAAATTCCTTGCTTTTTGTGGTATATATTAATGATTTGGACTTGAATGTGGGGTCTTGATCAAGAAGTTTGCAGATGATACAAAAATTGGCCGTGTAGTTGATAGTGAGGAGGAAAGCTGTAGACTGCAGGAAGATATCAATGGACTGGTCAGATGGGCAGAAAAGTGGCAAATGGAATTCAATCCAGAGAAGTGTGAGGTAATGCATTTGGGGAGGGCAAACAAGGCAAGGGAATACACAATAAATGGGAGGATACCAAAAGGTATCGAGGAAGTGAGGGACCTTGGAGTGCATGTCATCAGATCCTTGAAAGTAGCAGGACAGAGAGATAAGATGTTTAAGAAGGCATACGGGATACTTTCCTTTATTAGCCGAGGTATAGAATATAAGAGCAGGGAGGTTATGCTAGAACTGTATAAAATATTGGTTAGGCCACAGCTTGAGTACTGTATACAGTTCTGGTCACCATACTACAGGAAAGATGTGATTGCACTGGAGAGGGTACAGAGGAGATTTACGAGGATGTTGCCAGGGCTGGAGAATTTTAGCTATGAGGAAAGATTGGATAGGCCGGGCTTGTTTTTTTTGGAACAAAGGAGACTGAGGGGAGATTTAATTGAAGTGTATAAATTTATGACGGGACTAGATAGAGTGGATAGGGAGGACCTATTTCCCTTAGTAGAGGGGTCAGTGACCAGGGGGCATAGATTTAAAGTAATTGGTAGAAGGATTAGAGGGGAGCTGAGGAGAAATGTTTTCACCCAGAGGGTGGTGGGGGTCTGGAACTCACTGCCTGAAAGGGTGGGAGAGGCAGAAACCCTCAACTCATTAAAAAAGTACTTGGATGAGCAGTTGAAGTGCCGTAACCGACAGGGCTACGGACCAAGTGTTGGAAAGTGGGATTAGGCTGGACAGCTCTTTTTCAGCTGGCACAGACATGATGGGCCGAATGGCCTCCTTCTGTGCCGTAACTTTCTATGATTCTATGATTGGCCTGTGGAAGGAATGATTCTTGTTCAGTGATTTCTCATGTTGTTATGTTACATTTAACAGTAGCTAAAGTGCAGACTGTGACCAGTTGCAGCACAAGGCAGGATTCTGCTGGATGAGTTGGCAAATGTGCAGACTGCAAGATTAATCCGTCTGTGTTTGAGGGACCATCAAATGCAGAGAATGTGTAAGGAATATTTAATATGGGAAGATGTAAACTTTGATGTAAACATACAGCTTAGTGTTGGGTACGAGGAGGACGAATTCCAGCTATGCTACTTGGCATTTGCACAAAGGATCTGTGACAGTGGTCGGTCAGTGGGGAATTACTAATGTCCAGTCAGACACTAGTCAGTGGGGAGTTACTAATGTCCAGTCAGACACTAGTCAGTGGGGAGTTACTAATGTCCAGTCAGACACTAGTCAGTGGGGAGTTACTAATGTCCAGTCAGACACCGGTCAGTGGGTAATCACTATTGTCCAGTCATACACTGGTCAGTGGGGAGTTACTAATGTCCAGTCGGACACCGGTCAGTGGGTAATCACTAATGTCCAGTCAGACACCGGTCAGTGGGGAATTACTAATGTCCAGTCAGACACCGGTCAGTGGGGAGTTACTAATGTCCAGTCAGACACCTGTCAGTGGGTAATTGCTAATGTCCAGTCAGACACTGGTCAGTGGGGAATTACTAATGTCCAGTCAGACACTGGTCAGTGGGGAATTACTAATGTCCAGTCAGACACTGGTCAGTGGGGAATTACTAATGTCCAGTCAGACACCGGTCAGTGGGGAATGACTAATGTCCAGTCAGACACCGGTCAGTGGGGAATTACTAATGTCCAGTCAGACACCGGTCAGGGGGGAATTACTAATGTCCAGTCAGACTGGTCAGTGGGGAATTACTAATGTCCAGTCAGACCAGTCAGTGGTGAATTACCAATTTCCAGTCAGACTGGCCAGTGGGGAATTACTAATGCCCAGTCAGACACCGGTAAGTAGGGAGTTACTAATGTCCAGTCAGACGCTGGTCAGTGGGGAGTTACTAATGTCCAGTCAGACACCGGTCAGTGGGGAATTACTAATGCCCATTCGGAAACCAGTAAGTAGGGAGTTACTAATGTCCAGTCAGACACCGGTCAGTGGGGAGTTACTAATGTCCAGTCAGACACCGGTCAGTGGGGAATTACTAATGTCCAGTCAGACACCGGTAAGTAGGGAGTTACTAATGTCCAGTCAGACACTGGTCAGTGGGGAATTACTAATGTCCAGTCAGACACCGGTAAGTAGGGAGTTACTAATGTCCAGTCAGACACCGGTCAGTGGGGAATTAAATAATGTCCATTCAGACACCAGTAAGTAGGGAGTTACTAATGTCCAGTCAGACACCGGTCAGTGGGGAATTACTAATGTCCAGTCAGACATTGGTCAGTGGGGAATTACTAATGTCCAGTCAGACACCGGTCAGTGGGGAATCGCAAATGTCCAGTCAGACACTGGTCAGTGGGTAATCATTAATGTCCAGTCAGACACCGGTCAGTGGGGAATTACTAATGTCCAGTCTAACACCGGTCAGTGGGAATTACTAATGTCCAGTCAGACACCGGTAAGTAGGGAGTTACTAATGTCCAGTCAGACACCGGTCAGTGGGGAATTACTAATGTCCAGTCGGACACCGGTCAGTGGGGAGTTACTAATGTCCAGTCAGACACCGGTCAGTGGGGAATTACTAATGTCCAGTCAGACACTGGTAAGTAGGGAGTTACTAATGTCCAGTCAGACACCGGTCAGTGGGGAATTACTAATGTCCAGTCAGACACCGGTCAGTGGGGAGTTACTAATGTCCAGTCAGACACCAGTCAGTGGGTAATCGCTAATGTCCAGTCAGACACCGGTCAGTGGGGAGTTACTAATGTCCAGTCAGACACCAGTCAGTGGGTAATTGCTAATGTCCAGTCAGACACTGGTCAGTGGGGAATTACTAATGTCCAGTCAGACACTGGTCAGTGGGGAATTACTAATGTCCAGTCAGACACTGGTCAGTGGGGAATTACTAATGTCCAGTCAGACACTGGTCAGCGGGGAATTACTAATGTCCAGTCAGACACCGGTAAGTAGGGAGTTACTAATGTCCAGTCAGACACTGGTCAGTGGGGAATTACTAATGTCCATTCGGAAACCAGTAAGTAGGGAGTTACTAATGTCCAGTCAGACACCGGTCAGTAGGGAGTTACTACTGTCCAGTCAGACACCGGTCAGTGGAGAATTACTAATGTCCAGTCAGACACCGGTCAGTGGGGAATTACTAATGTCCAGTCAGACACCGGTCAGTGGGGAATTACTAATGTCCAGTCAGACACCGGTCAGTGGGGAGTTACTAATGTCCAGTCAGACACCGGTCAGTGGGGAATTACTAATGTCCAGTCAGACACCTGTAAGTAGGGAGTTACTAATGTCCAGTCAGACACTGGTCAGTGGGGAATTACTAATGTCCAGTCGAACACCGGTCAGTGGGGAATTACTAATGTCCAGTCAGACACCTGTAAGTAGGCAATTACTAATGTCCAGTCAGACACCGGTCAGTGGGGAATTACTAATGTCCAGTCGGACACCGGTCAGTGGGGAATTACTAATGTCCATTTGGAAACCAGTAAGTAGGGAGTTACTAATGTCCAGTCAGACACCGGTCAGTGGGGAGTTACTAATGTCCAGTCAGACACTGGTCAGTGGGGAATTACTAATGTCCAGTCAGACACCGGTCAGTGGGGAATTACTAATGTCCAGTCAGACACCAGTCAGTGGGGAATCACTAATGTCCAGTCAGACACCGGTCAGTGGGGAATTACTAATGTCCAGTCAGACACCGGTAAGTAGGGAGTTACTAATGTCCAGTCAGACACCGGTCAGTGGGTAATCGCTAATGTCCAGTCAGACACTGGTCAGTGGGTAATCATTAATGTCCAGTCAGACACCGGTCAGTGGGGAATTACTAATGTCCAGTCTAACACCGGTCAGTGGGGAATTACTAATGTCCAGTCAGACACCGGTAAGTAGGGAGTTACTAATGTCCAGTCAGACACCGGTCAGTGGGGAATTACTAATGTCCAGTCGGACACCGGTCAGTGGGGAGTTACTAATGTCCAGTCAGACACCGGTCAGTGGGGAATTACTAATGTCCAGTCAGACACTGGTAAGTAGGGAGTTACTAATGTCCAGTCAGACACTGGTCAGTGGGGAATTACTAATGTTCAGTCAGACACCGGTCAGTGGGGAATTACTAAAGTCCAGTCAGACACCGGTCAGTGGGGAATTACTAATGTCCAGTCGGACACCGGTCAGTGGGGAATTACTAATGTCCAGTCAGACACCGGTCAGTGGGGAATTACTAATGTCCATTCAGACACCAGTAAGTAGGGAGTTACTAATGTCCAGTCATACACTGGTCAGTGGGGAATTACTAATGTCCAGTCAGACACCGGTCAGTGGGGAATTACTAATGTCCAGTCAGACACCAGTCAGTGGGGAGTTACTAATGTCCAGTCAGACACCGGTCAGTGGGGAATTACTAATGTCCAGTCAGACTGGTCAGTGGGGAATTACTAATGTCCAGTCAGACACTGGTCAGTGGGGAATTACTAATGTCCAGTCAGACACCGGTCAGTGGGGAATGACTAATGTCCAGTCAGACACCGGTCAGTGGGGAATTACTAATGTCCAGTCAGACACCGGTCAGGGGGGAATTACTAATGTCCAGTCAGACTGGTCAGTGGGGAATTACTAATGTCCAGTCAGACCAGTCAGTGGTGAATTACCAATTTCCAGTCAGACTGGCCAGTGGGGAATTACTAATGTCCAGTCAGACACCGGTAAGTAGGGAGTTACTAATGTCCAGTCAGACGCTGGTCAGTGGGGAGTTACTAATGTCCAGTCAGACACCGGTCAGTGGGGAATTACTAATGCCCATTCGGAAACCAGTAAGTAGGGAGTTACTAATGTCCAGTCAGACACCGGTCAGTGGGGAGTTACTAATGTCCAGTCAGACACCGGTCAGTGGGGAATTACTAATGTCCAGTCAGACACCGGTAAGTAGGGAGTTACTAATGTCCAGTCAGACACTGGTCAGTGGGGAATTACTAATGTCCAGTCAGACACCGGTAAGTAGGGAGTTACTAATGTCCAGTCAGACACCGGTCAGTGGGGAATTAAATAATGTCCATTCAGACACCAGTAAGTAGGGAGTTACTAATGTCCAGTCAGACACCGGTCAGTGGGGAATTACTAATGTCCAGTCAGACATTGGTCAGTGGGGAATTACTAATGTCCAGTCAGACACCGGTCAGTGGGGAATCGCTAATGTCCAGTCAGACACTGGTCAGTGGGTAATCATTAATGTCCAGTCAGACACCGGTCAGTGGGGAATTACTAATGTCCAGTCTAACACCGGTCAGTGGGGAATTACTAATGTCCAGTCAGACACCGGTAAGTAGGGAGTTACTAATGTCCAGTCAGACACCGGTCAGTGGGGAATTACTAATGTCCAGTCGGACACCGGTCAGTGGGGAGTTACTAATGTCCAGTCAGACACCGGTCAGTGGGGAATTACTAATGTCCAGTCAGACACTGGTAAGTAGGGAGTTACTAATGTCCAGTCAGACACTGGTCAGTGGGGAATTACTAATGTTCAGTCAGACACCGGTCAGTGGGGAATTACTAAAGTCCAGTCAGACACCGGTCAGTGGGGAATTACTAATGTCCAGTCGGACACCGGTCAGTGGGGAATTACTAATGTCCAGTCAGACACCGGTCAGTGGGGAATTACTAATGTCCATTCGGACACCAGTAAGTAGGGAGTTACTAATGTCCAGTCATACACTGGTCAGTGGGGAATTACTAATGTCCAGTCAGACACCGGTCAGTGGGGAATTACTAATGTCCAGTCAGACACCGGTCAGTGGGGAATTACTAATGTCCAGTCAGACACCGGTCAGTGGGGAATTACTAATGTCCAGTCAGACACCGGTCAGTGGGGAATTACTAATGTCCAGTCAGACTGGTCAGTGGGGAATTACTAATGTCCAGTCAGACACCGGTCAGTGGGGAATTACTAATGTCCAGTCAGACACCGGTCAGTGGGGAATTACTAATGTCCAGTCAGACACCGGTCAGTGGGGAATTACTAATGTCCAGTCAGACACCGGTCAGTGGGGAATTACTAATGTCCAGTCAGACACCAGTCAGGGGGGAATTACTAATGTCCAGTCAGACTGGTCAGTGGGGAATTACTAATGTCCAGTCAGACCAGTCAGTGGTGAATTACCAATTTCCAGTCAGACTGGCCAGTGGGGAATTACTAATGTCCAGTCAGACACCGGTAAGTAGGGAGTTACTAATGTCCAGTCAGACGCTGGTCAGTGGGGAGTTACTAATGTCCAGTCAGACACCGGTCAGTGGGGAATTACTAATGCCCATTCGGAAACCAGTAAGTAGGGAGTTACTAATGTCCAGTCAGACACCGGTCAGTGGGGAGTTACTAATGTCCAGTCAGACACCGGTCAGTGGGGAATTACCAATGTCCAGTCAGACACCGGTAAGTAGGGAGTTACTAATGTCCAGTCAGACACTGGTCAGTGGGGAATTACTAATGTCCATTCGGAAACCAGTAAGTAGGGAGTTACTAATGTCCAGTCAGACACCGGTCAGTGGGGAATTAAATAATGTCCATTCGGACACCAGTAAGTAGGGAGTTACTAATGTCCAGTCAGACACCGGTCAGTGGGGAATTACTAATGTCCAGTCAGACATTGGTCAGTGGGGAATTACTAATGTCCAGTCAGACACCGGTCAGTGGGGAGTTACTAATGTCCAGTTGGACACCGGTCAGTGGGGAATCACTAATGTCCAGTCAGACACCGGTCAGTGGGGAATCACTAATGTCCAGTCAGACACCGGTCAGTGGGGAATTACTAATGTCCAGTCAGACACCGGTAAGTAGGGAGTTACTAATGTCCAGTCAGACACCGGTCAGTGGGTAATTGCTAATGTCCAGTCAGACACTGGTCAGTGGGTAATCATTAATGTCCAGTCAGACACCGGTCAGTGGGGAATTACTAATGTCCAGTCAGACCAGTCAGTGGTGAATTACCAATTTCCAGTCAGACTGGTCAGTGGGGAATTACTAATGTCCATTCGGACACCAGTAAGTAGGGAGTTACTAATGTCCAGTCAGACACCGGTCAGTGGGGAATTACTAATGTCCAGTCAGACACCGGTCAGTGGGGAATTACTAATGTCCAGTCAGACCAGTTAGTGGGGAATTACTAATGTCCAGTCGGACACCGGTCAGTGGGGAATTACTAATGTCCAGTCAGACTGGTCAGTGGGGAATTACTAATGTCCAGTCAGACACCGGTCAGTGGGGAATTACTAATGTCCAGTCAGACACCGGTCAGTGGGGAATTACTAATGTCCAGTCAGACCAGTGAGTGGGGAATTACTAATGTCCAGTCAGACACCGGTCAGTGGGGAATTACTAATGTCCAGTCGGACACCGGTCAGTGGGGAATTACTAATGTCCAGTCAGACCAGTCAGTGGTGAATTACCAATTTCCAGTCAGACATTGGTCAGTGGGGAATCACTAATGTCCAGTCAGACCAGTATTCGGGGAATCACTAATGTGCAGTCAGACACCGGTCAGTGGGGAATCACTAATGTCCAGTCGGACACCGGTCAGTGGGGAATTACTAATGTCCAGTCAGACACCGGTCAGTGGGGAATTACTAATGTCCAGTCAGACACCGGTCAGTGGGGAATTACTCATGTCCAGTCAGACCAGTGAGTGGGGAATTACTAATGTCCAGTCAAGCATTGGTCAGTGGGGAATTACTAATGTCCAGTCAGACACATGTCCAAGACCTGTCTGTAACATCAGAATACCAGAGTGTTGAGCACAGTGAAATTTATTCCAATGTTAACAGTGGATGAATCCTTTATAACAAGCAACAATGTGAAAGATGGAAGTTTGCGCACTGCTGATTTGGGCAAAATGTATATGTTGCACCTGCTGCTGTTATGCAACTACAGCCGTGAAAAATTTATGGTGGGGTAGACTGAGAGAGACAGCTATTATCCCAGGAGAGGCGTGCGGGCGGGAGATAGTGGTGCTAAATCTAGTTGTACTAGACAAGTTGGAAGAGACCCAGCATTAAGTTGGAGACAGCGGCTTCTTCACTGCGGTTAGGAGTAGTTATTGCAGAGTTTGAGAATGATCCTCGAGGGAGCTGAATTGAAGAATGAAGCTGAAGTCACTGGTCAGAGGAAGATTGAGGGTTTGACATCCAACCTGTGACTGATCCATAATGAATAATAACACCGTGGGTAGTTTGGGAGGAATGCACTGTTGAAAGTTCTGAGCATTTGATATAATTTAAAGCCAAGGCTTCACTGTCCAATACACAGGTTAACACCTGGTAAACTACAGTAAACAAAATGACATGACTACAACTGGCTTAGAATCCAAATCTGAGCAAGACAGTGGAAACTGGGTTTGGGTCACAGTAATAACTCTGTACAAAATTCATAATTCAACAGTAACTGCTATCACTAAACGCCATGCTGTTTCAATAAGGATACTTTTCTGAGATTAGGGTTAAGCCGCATTGTTCTGGCAGTGTAGAGGGAGCTTTACTCTGTATCTAACCCGTGCTGTACCTGCCCTGGGAGTGTTTGATGGGACAGTGTAGAGGAAGCTTTACTCTGTATCTAACCCGTGCTGTACCTGCCCTGGGAGTGTTTGATGGGACAGTGTAGAGGAAGCTTTACACTGTATTTAACCCGTGCTGTACCTGCCCTGGGAGTGTTTGATGGGACAGTGTAGAGGGAGCTTTACTCTGTATCAAACCTGTGCTGTATCTGCCCTGGGAGTGTTTGATGGGACAGTGTAGAGGGAGCTTTACTCTGTATCTAACCCGTGCTGTACCTGCCCTGGGAGTGTTTGGTGGGACAGTGTCGAGGGAGCTTTCCTCTGTATCTAACCCTGTACCTGCCCTGGGAGTGTTTGACGGGATAGTGTAGAGGGAGCTTTACTCTGTATCTAACCCGTGCTGTACCTGCCCTGGGAGTGTTTGATGGGACAGTGTAGAGGAAGCTTTACACTGTATTTAACCCGTGCTGTACCTGCCCTGGGAGTGTTTGATGGGACAGTGTAGAGGAAGCTTTACTCTGTATTTAACCCGTGCTGTACCTGCCCTGGGAGTGTTAGATGGGACAGTGTAGAGGGAGCTTTACTCTGTATCTAACCCTGTACCTGCCCTGGGAGTGTTTGATGGGACAATGTAGAAGGAGCTACATGAACAATGACAATAGAACATAAGAAATAGGAGCAGGAGTATGCCATGTGGCCCCTCGAGCCTGCTCCGCCATTCAATAAGATCATGGCTGATCTGCTATCTCAACTTCACTTTCCCGCCCGATCCCCGTATCTCTTGATTTCCTTAGTGTCCAAAATCTATCCATCTCAGTCTTGAATATATTCAACGACTCAGCATCCACAGCCCTCTGGGGTAGAGAATTCCAAAGATTCACAACCCTCTGAGTGAAGAAATTTTTCCTCATCTTGGTCCTAAATGGCCGACCCCTTATCCTGCGACTATACCCTCTAGTTCTAGATTCTCCAGCCAGGGGAAACAGCCTCTCAGCATCTACCCTGTCAAGCCCTCTAAGAATCTTATACGTTTCAACGAGATCACCTCTCATTCTTCTAAACTCCAGAGAGTATCGGCCCATTCTACTCAACCTCTCCTCATAGGACAACCCTCTCATCCCAGGAATCAATCTAGTGAACCTTTGTTGTATTGCCTCTAAGGAAAGTATATCCTTCCCTAGGTAAGGAGACCGAAACTGTACACGGTACTCCAGATATCGTCTCACCAGAGCCCTATATAATTACAGCAAGACCTCCTTACTCTAATACTCCAAACTCCTTGTAATAAAGGCTAACATACCATTTGCTTTCCTAATTGCTTGCTGTACCTGCATGTTAACTTTCCATGATTCATGTACAAGGACACCCAAATCCCTCTGACTATCATGATGGACAGGAAAAGACCCTCTGGTCCAGCCAGTCTGTCCCATACAGTTGTGATGCCTTGTGTGTCACAATATGTACACTCTCCATCCCATCCAAAACCATGTGATCTCCTGGGAGCGGTGAAAAACCCAGGCCAATATTGGGAAAAAAATCTGGGAAATTCCTCTCCGACCCCTATGGCAATCGAACCTAGTCCAGGAGATCACTCTGGCTCCGATAATTCTACACAGTATATAGAATGGAGCACATGCTGTCTGTGACCTGAGAGTGTTCGTGAGGCATTGAATGCTGAATCCACACATTATTGGGCACTTGGAGCCCAAGCCCTGCTCAGTGCTCCATTCACCTATCACAAAGTGCCTGTGATGCTGAGGTTTGTTCGAGACCCTCCAGTTCCTTCAAACTGCTCTTTATGTGTGGAGTTAGACAGATGTGTCAGCAAGATGTGCTGCTGTGAACCATCACCGCTGAGCCCAATTCTGGCCTCACCTGATACCCAGCCATGCACATGTACCAGCAGGGGTCACTAGTTAGTGATCAGGAGCAGATTTTCCCCTCGTTAACCCTAGGACACTGAGAAGGTTGTTTACAATGCGTTGTCTTTTGTGTAGTTCAGTGTGTTGTATTATTCTGTCAAAAGTCTGGTAATTAGCACCCACTGGACACTCCTGTAACTCTCCTTCCTGTGCTGTTTCTCTCAGTCTCACAATCAATACTAGTCATTTATTAACTCGGACAGATCTAGTATGCTGTCTCCAATATCTGGGAAATCACTTGTCCCCTGATTGCTCTCTACACCTGGGCAGCAGAGTGGTCAAAGAGATTTAGACATTTTTGCACATACCTGCTGACGTTTAGGATTATTTCTGTGAAAGTCAGTGCTTTGGGTTTGTGTTTTTAAAATCTATTAATGTCCTATTAAGTGGGGAGAGGAGCAGGTGTTGATACATTGAAACGTCTCTCCTGTCCCAATCATTTCATATTGCTTCTGTAATGTCTGCCGGAAGTTTAACATCAAAATAATTAAAAAGGTTAATGGAATGTTGGCCTTAACCTCAAGGGGGCTGGAATACAAAGTAGTGGAAGTGATGTTCCAGTTGTATGAAGCTCTGCTCAGACCCCATCTGGAGATGTTGGGTTCAGTTCTGGGCACCGCACCTCAGGAAGGAGATATTGGCCTTGGAGGGGGTGCAGCACAGATTCACCAGAATGATACTGGGGCTGAAAGGGTTAAATTATGAGGACAGGTTGCACAGACTGGGCTTGTATTCCCTCGAGTGTAGAAGATTAAGGGGTGATCTAATCGAGGTGTTTAAGATGATTAAAGGATTTGATAGGGTTGATAGGGAGGGGCAGGACTGGCAGCTCAATGTTCCAGGGTACAGATGCTATCGGAAAGATAGAGCAGGAGGTAAGAGAGGAGGGGGAGTTGTGTTCTTGATTAGGGAGAATATCACGGCAGTAGTGAGAGGGGATATATCCGAGGGTTCGCCCACTGAGTCTATATGGGTAGAACTGAAAAATAAGAAGGGAGAGATCACTTTGATAGGATTGTACTACAGACCCCCAAATAGTCAACGGGAAATTGAGGAGCAAATATGTAAGGAGATTACAGACAGCTGCAAGAAAAATAGGGTGGTAATAGTAGGGGACTTTAACTTTCCCAACATTGACTGGGACAGCCATAGCATTAGGGGCTTGGATGGAGAGAAATATGTTGAGTGTATTCAGGAGGAATTTCTCATTCAGTATGTGGATGGCCCAACTAGAGAGGGGGCAAAACTTGACCTCCTCTTGGGAAATAAGGAAGGGCAGGTGACAGAAGTGTTAGTGAGGGATCACTTTGGGACCAGTGATCATAATTCCATTAGTTTTAAGATAGCTATGGAGAATGATAGGTCTGGCCCAAAAGTTAAAATTCTAAATTGGGGAAAGGCCAATTTTGATGGTATTAGACAGGAACTTTCAGAAGTTGATTGGGAGAGTCTGTTGGCAGGCAAAGGGATGTCTGGTAAGTGGGAGGCCTTCAAAAGTGTGTTAACCAGGGTTCAGGGTAAGCACATTCCTTATAAAGTGAAGGGCAAGGCTGGTAGAAGTAGGGAACCTTGGATGACTCGGGAGATTGAGGCCCTAGTCAAAAAGAAGAAGGAGGCATATGACATGCACAGGCAGCTGGGATCAAGTGGATCCCTTGAAGAGTATAGAGATTGCCGGAGTAGAGTTAAGAGAGAAATCAGGAGGGCAAAAAGGGGACATGAGATTGCTTTGGCAGATAAGGCAAAGGAGAATCCAAAGAGCTTCTACAAATACATAAAGGGCAAAAGAGTAACTAGGGAGAGAGTAGGGCCTCTTAAGGATCAACAAGGTCATCTATGTGCAGAACCACAAGAGATGGGTGAGATCCTGAATGAATATTTCACATCGGTATTTACGGTTGAGAAAGGCATGGATGTTAGGGAACTTGGGGAAATAAATAGTGATGTCTTGAGGAGTGTACATATTACAGAGAGGGAGGTGCTGGAAGTCTTAACGCGCATCAAGGTAGATAAATCTCTGGGACCTGATGAAATGTATCCCAGGACGTTATGGGAGGTTAGGGAGGAAATTGCGGGTCCCCTAGCAGAGATATTTGAATCATCCACCGCTACAGGTGAGGTGCCTGAAGATTGGAGGGTAGCAAATGTTGTGCCTTTGTTTAAGAAGGGCGGCAGGGAAAAGCCTGGGAACTACAGACCGGTGAACCTGACATCTGTAGTGGGTAAGTTGTTCGAGGGTATTCTGAGGGACAGGATCTACAGGCATTTGGAGAGGCAGGGACTGATTAGGAACAGTCAGCATGGTTTTGTGAGAGGAAAATCATGTCTCACGAATTTGATTGAGTTTTTTGAAGGGGTAACCAAGAAGATAGATGAGGGCTGTGCAGTAGACGTGGTCTACATGGACTTCAGCAAAGCCTTTGACAAGGTACCGCATGGTAGGTTGTTACATAAGGTTAAATCTCATGGGATCCAAGGTGAGGTAGCCAATTGGATACAAAATTGGCTTGACGACAGAAGACAGAGGGTGGTTGTAGAGGGTTGTTTTTCAGACTGGAGGCCTGTGTCCAGCGGTGTGCCTCAGGGATCGGTGCTGGGTCCGCTGTTATTTATATTAATGATTTGGATGAGAATTTAGGAGGCATGGTTAGTAAGTTTGCAGATGACACCAAGATTGCTGGCATTGTGGACAGTGAAGAAGATTATCTAGGATTGCAACGGGATCTTGATAAATTGGGCCAGTGGGCCGATGAATGGCAGATGGAGTTTAATTTAGATAAATGTGAGGTGATGCATTTTGGTAGATCGAATCGGGCCAGGACCTACTCCGTTAATGGTAGGGCGTTGGGGAGAGTTATAGAACAAAGAGATCTAGGAGTACAGGTTCATAGCTCCTTGAAAGTGGAGTCACAGGTGGATAGGGTGGTGAAGAAGGCATTCGGCATGCTTGGTTTCATTGGTCAGAACATTGAATACAGGAGTTGGGATGTCTTGTTGAAGTTGTACAAGACATTAGTAAGGCCACACTTGGAATACTGTGTACAGTTCTGGTCACCCTATTATAGAAAGGATATTATTAAACTAGAAAGAGTGCAGAAAAGATTTACTAGGATGCTACCAGGACTTGATGGTTTGACTTATAGGGAGAGGTTAGACAGACTGGGACTTTTTTCCCTGGAGAGTAGGAGGTTAAGGGGTGATCTTATAGAAGTCTATAAAATAATGAGGGGCATAGATAAGGTCGATAGTCAAAATCTTTTCCCAAAGGTAGGGGAGTCTATAACGAGGGGGCATAGATTTAAGGTGAGAGGGGAGAGATACAAAAGGGTCCAGAGGGGCAATTTTTTCACTCAAAGGGTGGTGAGTGTCTGGAACGAGCTGCCAGAGGCAGTAGTAGAGGCGGGTACAATTTTGTCTTTTAAAAAGCATTTGGACAGTTACATGGGTAAGATGGGTATAGAGGGCGATGGGCCAAGTGCAGGAAATTGGGACTAGCTTAGTGGTATAAACTGGGCGACATGGACATGTTGGGCCGAAGGGCCTGTTTCCATGTTGTAAACTTCTATGATTCTATGATTCTATGATAGAGAGAAACTATTTCCTCTGGTGGGGGGAGTCCAGATCAAGGGGGCAGAACCTTAAAATTAGAGCCAGGCCGTTCAGTGGTGATGTCAGGAAGCATTTCTTCACACAAAGGGGAGTGGAAATCTGGAACTCTCCCCCCCCAAAAAGCTGTTGAGGCTGGGGGTCAATTGAAAATTTCAAGACCGAGATTGACAGATTTTTGTTGGGTGAGGGGATTAAGGGTTACAGAACCAAGGCGGGTAAATGGAGTTAAGATACAGATCAGCCATGAATGGCGGAACAGGCCCGAGGGGATGAATGGCCTCCTCCTGTTCCTATGTTTGGTGTGTGTCTCTGTACAGTGCTGTTCTATGTGATTTTAAAAATCCAAGCTAAAGACCTGTCTCGAGATTCTAATGGTTCAGCTACCAACAGTCTGCCCGACTTAATCAAAAACAGACTTTTACATCTTTGCTGACAAGTAGGTACAGTAACAATGTAGACACAATTCCAAATATAAACACAGAATTCCTGCTGCTAATGGAATGGCTGACCACACATTATGGAGATAGCGTACGGAGCAGGGTATAGAGTAACAATGCAAACTTACAGCGCAGTAATCAGCTCCAATAAATGTTAACAGCTGAGGAATGAGCATTGCCTGTGACATTAAGAATGTTTGCACTGCACTGGATAGGAGGGTGTCTGCGGCTAGACTGCATTAAGAACAGTCTGTGCAATCCAGCTTCAGCTCTCTGGAGTAATTTAGCAGGAATGGTAATTACAAACCCCCTTTTGTTTTGGTCTGAGTGACCGTCTGTGGACCTCCGCACATCTCCCGTGCCAGACGCCAGTTCCTGCTGTCAGCCTGAAGCAGCCTGGAGTGAGCGAGGAGCAGCCAAGGCACTGGCGGATATTTAAGTTTCATTCCTGCCTTGCCTGTGCTATTCAAACACTCACTGTTAGTGAGTTTCAGTTCTTTTTTGTGTAATTTTAACAATTGTTCTAGAGATCAAAGAATGAGCTGTGAGTGGGAATGTTGAAAGTGCAATGTGTTTGTTATTGGACTAAGTTTTAGACAAAATCTACCCTCAAAATGCATTGCTAAATAACTGATCCGTGCCCAGCTCACTGACGCCCAAAGGCATTGCACTCAATTCAGAAACATCGCTTTGGCTGAGAGATTAAAACTTGCAGATTTCAGATATTTCAGATCATAGTTTAAACTATTTCATTTTAATAGTTAGATATGAAGGTTTACTCCCTAATTACCAGATTATGTAGATGAGCAGAGCAGGTTTGTGCTTTGAATGTTCTGACAATTTGTGGGGTCAAAACCTCAGGTCACAGCTTCGTCCAAACGAGAGGGTTCAGACTATTTGTGAAATGAGACACAAAAGGACATTAAGGATAATGTTATTTTCAAAGACCATCACAAACGAGTTAGTCTTTGTAAAAGTTATAATTTCTGAACCGATTGGTATCATTGCCATTTGTCTAGAAACTGTACGATTGTTGCCTTTTTCTCATGATTAGAAACACTTGGTTCATCTTTTACCTCGCTCTTCAATCTCAGTTTATCCATCAATCCCTTGGTCACATGTCCACAGACACAGTCCTGAGCATTTACACTTGTTTTCATTTGAGTTGATTTTTTTGTTTGAACAATGAGTGTTGTGGCATCATGATGGGAATGGTTTACAAGTAGTTACTGAGTGACAGTGTGAGGGAGCTGGATTAACATCAGTAGAGATACAGTCAGTGACACAGGACGCTGGGGGAGAGGGGTTACTGAGTGACAGTGTGAGGGAGAGGGATTAACATCAGTAGAGATACAGTCAGTAACACAGGGCGCTGGGGGAGAGGGGTTACTGAGTGACAGTGTGAGGGAGAGGGATTAACATCAGTAGAGATACAGTCAGTAACACAGGGCGCTGGGGGAGAGGGGTTACTGAGTGACAGTGTGAGGGAGAGGGATTAACATCAGTAGAGATACAGTCAGTAACACAGGGCGCTGGGGGAGAGGGGTTACTGAGTGACAGTGTGAGGGAGCTGGATTAACATCAGTAGAGATACAGTCAGTGACACAGGACGCTGGGGGAGAGGGGTTACTGAGTGACAGTGCGAGGGAGAGGGATTAACATCAGTAGAGATACAGTCAGTAACACAGGGCGCTGGGGGAGAGGGGTTACTGAGTGACAGTGTGAGGGAGAGGGATTAACATCAGTAGAGATACAGTCAGTAACACAGGGCGCTGGGGGGAGAGGGGTTACTGAGTGACAGTGTGAGGGAGAGGGATTAACATCAGTAGAGATACAGTAACCCCTCTCCCCCAGCGCCCTGTGTTACTGACTGTATCTCTACTGATGTTAATCCCTCTCCCTCACACTGTCACTCAGTAACCCCTCTCCCCCTCCAGCGCCCTGTGTTACTGACTGTATCTCTACTGATGTTAATCCAGCTCCCTCACACTGTCACTCAGTAACCCCTCTCCCCCCAGCGCCCTGTGTTACTGACTGTATCTCTACTGATGTTAATCCAGCTCCCTCACACTGTCACTCAGTAACCCCTCTCCCCCCAGCGCCCTGTGTTACTGACTGTATCTCTACTGATGTTAATCCCTCTCCCTCACACTGTTTCTCAGTAACCCCTCTCCCCCAGCACTGTCAACATTCACTAATGAAGCAGCAAAATATATTTTTTTAAATGGCAAACAGTAAAAAATGTTGAAGTTAATGATCATACTTGGAATTAACTTTCAAAGGGGGCTGCACTGGTTGGACTTCCCTTGTTGCTGAGGTAAAGTCTCTAATATTTTGACTGTAGAGCTTTAACCATTTGTTCCATGAATGCAGCTGAAAGGAACAGAAAGTACAGAACACCAGTCAGGGAGAAGCCACAGCCTCTCAACGCCACAGCAACTGTTGGGCAAGAACATCTCCACCTAACCTCAAGTGAAGGATTTGAGCCAGTGGCAGCAGCCGGCCAGCAGCTGATGTGTGTCTGACATTCCCCCGCACTGAGAGGCCGGGCCTGCTGTTCTTCCCTTTGTACAAAGCCCCTGTGTGATGTTGAGAAAGTTGTAAAAGTGGAATTTGCTTCTTGTTTTAATGTCTGGAAAAATGTTGCACCAATTGGATCCAATTATTTAATTCAGCAGCAGTCTTGGCAAAGCTTCTTTTAGGAAATGTTGTTTTTCTCGACTTGCTTCTTCCTCAGTCCAGGAATTGTGAGCCAGGCCTGAGAGTGGAGGCTGGGTCTTTATCCAAGAATCTGCCAGCTCTGCTCTAACTGGCTGCTGGGGGTTGAGTGAGAATGCCATCGGGTAATGGGGGGTGAGTGTGAGATGCTCAGGGTGTAGAGTGAGAGTTAGTTGCCCAGGACGGTGAGGAGAGTGAGAGTTGCTCAGGGTGAGTGTGAGTTGCTCAGGGTGTAGAGTGAGAGTCAGTTGTCCAGGACGGTGAGGTGAGTGAGAGTTGCTCAGGGTGAGTGTGGGTTGTCCAGGGTGGTACAGTGAGAGTCAGTTGCTCAGGATGGTGGGGTGAGTGTGAATTGCCCAGAGTGTAGAGTGAGAGTTAGTTGTCCAGGACGGTGAGAAGAGTGAGAGTTGCTCAGGGTGAGTGTGAGTTGCTCAGGGTGTAGAGTGAGAGTCAGTTGTCCAGGACGGTGAGGTGAGTGAGAGTTGCTCAGGGTGAGTGTGGGTTGTCCAGGGTGGTACAGTGAGAGTCAGTTGCTCAGGATGGTGGGGTGAGTGTGAATTGCCCAGAGTGTAGAGTGAGAGTTAGTTGCCCAGGATGGTGAGGTGAGTGAGAGTTGCTCAGGGTGAGTGTGAGTTGCCCAGAGTGGTTTGTCCATTGATGTAACTTCCTCACTACAAGGAAGCAGCTTCCTCTTGGTGGGAATGGCACCAGTTTTGGTGCAATTGTAATAACGCAGTAACTGGAGATTATGTTTTACCTTAATGCTTTGTTAAGTACGATAAGTTAGAACCAATGGGAACTAGTTTTCAGGCTGTGTGTTTTTTAAAGCAACCAGAAATTGAGATTTTGAGCAGTGAAGAAGCGACTGAGTGACATGTGAATCAATGACATAAACTGTTGTGATGTGGAGATGCCGGTGATGGACTGGGGTTGACAATTGTAAACAATTTTACAACACCAAGTTATAGTCCAGCAATTTTATTTTAAATTCACAAGCTTTCGGAGATTTTCTCCTTCCTCCTTTCCACATCGTTCACCTGAGGAAGGAGGAAGCCTCCGAAAGCTTGTGAATTTAAAATAAAATTGCTGGACTATAACTTGGTGTTGTAAAATTGTTTACAATAAACTGTTGTGTGATGGTTGCACTGAACTTAACAACTCCTCACTTGAAACCAGTGCACAACTGGAAAAAGATTGAGGCAAGGTGGAAAAAGCAATAACTGCAGTGTGACAATGAAAGATGGAGACTTCAAGGTCAGAACCCCCTCAGTATGATGAGTGATGAAGCTGCTGAAATGTACATGGGATACACTGAGTGACAAAAGGAAAATATAGAACCTTATGGAAAAGTTTGGGAATTTTTGCCAGCTGAGCAATAGGCATTCAGTTGAAGAAATGGAGAGTGAGGAAGTGATTGATCACAGTCATAAGGTGGTGAAGACCTTGCAGTGAAGTGAAGAAGGCACTGATTTGTGATTGTGTTTTTACAGTGTGCTGAGATAGCCAGACCTCCATCTTAAGAAAGCTGCACATATGGTAAGAACAGCTGAACTTGCAGTGTCAGATAAAGCAGCTCAGTAATGATGAAACTGACTGTACAGATAGGCTAAGAGGGAGAGTCAAGATTAAATTAGATCGTCAGAAACCCAACAAAGACAAGCCTGAGCTGATTAGAGGTGAATTGATTGACTGCAAGTTGACTCACCTGACTCCTGACCTGACGAAGGAGATAATCTCCGAAAGCTTGTGATTTTAAAATAAAATTGTTGGACTATAACCTGGTGTTGTAAGATTCCTTGCAAGTTTTGTAGATAGAGACATTCTAAAGTTAAGAATCAGTGTCTGTCGCTCAGAGAACCAAGGAGATAGGAAAAGAAACAACTGCACCTCATACAGGCAAAGCAACAAGATGATGAGTAAACATCCCAAGTGGGGCAGTGAAAGATATGACAAAACTGATCCAGAAAAGTTCTTTTTGACAGTGAGGAGTCAAAGACAAAACAGATATTAAGTTTCAGCCATGTGGTGGATCTTTGTGAAACTTATTATTATTCACTCTCAAACAGTGCACAAATGTGTTGGGAAATCCTGTAATCTCTATCTCCACAGTAAAGCCAAGCTAATCCTGAAGGCAGATGTAAATGGACATGGACCAGAGAAGCAGTGACACCGATTTGTGAGTTCCAAGTTGTAGGTAAAGATGTGACACTATTGGAAAGGGAACTGTTCTGAAAGGGCAGACAGACCAGACGCAATGTCGATACTATTATCAGGAAGGCAGCTTGTCTGACATCAAGTTATGGATTAGCTATAACTTTCCTCTTAACTTTGACAAAACTGAAGGTATCCTGTTTGGCTCCTGCCAAAACTGCACACCTAACCCTTGACTGCATCCCACTCCCCATCTGCTCCCTGATATTCAGCCTGACAGTGTGCAGTTTTGGCGTCCTGTTCATTATAATACTGCCTATTTCCAGCTGTGTAACATTGGGCACCTCTATCCCTACCTTAACCCCACTTGGATTGAAACTGTCATCCAGTCTTTGTCATCTCTGGCTAGACTTCCCCAATGCTTTCAGCACCAGCTACTTAAATTCCACCTCACACGAACAGTATCCTCGCTAAAATATCATCATATTCTGCACTGTGCCATTCATCTATCACCTCTCTTCTCACCAACCTCCACTGCTCTGCATTGCCCAAACAATGACTTCAAAATCCTAATCCTCAACTCAAGTACAGGAGACTAAATCATCAGGGGATGGACTGATGAGGCCATTTGGCCCATCGTGCCTGTGTCGGCTCTTTAAAAGAGCTATCCAATTAGTCCCACTCCCCTGCTCTTTCCCCGTAGCCCTGCAACTTTTTCCTTTCAATTACTTATCCAGTTCCCTTTTGAAGGCCATGATTGAATCTGCCTCCACCACCCACTCGGGCAGTGCATTCCAGATCAGAACAACTCGCTGTGTAAAAAAGTTTTTCCTCATGTCACCTTTGATTCTTTTGCCAATCACCTTGAATCTGTGTCCTCTGGTTCTTGACCCTTCCGCCATTGGGAACAGTTTCTCTCTATCTACTCTGTCTAGACCCGTCATAATTTTGAATACCTCTATCAAATCTCCTCGCAACCTTCTCTGTTCCAAGGAGAACAACCCCAGCTTCTCCAGTCTGTCCACGTAACTAAAGTCCCTCATCCCTGGAATCATTCTAGTGAATCTCCTCTGCACCCTCTCTAAGGCCTTCACATCTTTCCTAAAATGTGGTGCCCAGAACTGGACACAATTCTCCAGTTGTGGCTGAACCAGTGTTTTATAAAGGTTCATCATGACTTGCTTGCTTTTGTACTCTATGCCTCTATTTATAAAGCCCAGGATCCCGTATGCTTTTTTAACCGCTTTCTCAACCTGCCCTGCCACCTTCAACGATTTGTGCACATATACCCCCAGATCTCTCTGTTCCTGTACCCCTTTTAGAATTGTGCCCTTTAGTTTATATTGCCTCTCCTCATTCTCCCTACTGAAATGTATCACTTTGCATTTTTCTGCGTTAAATTTCATCTGCCACGTGTCCGCCCATTCCACCAGCCTGTCTATATCCTCTTGAAGTCCATCACTATCCTCCTCCCTGTTTATTACACTTCCAAGTTTTGTGTCATCTGCACATTTTGAAATTGTGCCCTGTACACCCAAGTCTAAGTCATTAATATATATCAAGAAAAGCAGTGGTCCCAGCACTGACCCCTGGGGAACACCACTGTACACCTCCCTCCAGTCCAAAAAACAACCGTTCACCACTACTCTCTGTTTCCTGTCCCTTAGCCAATTCTGTATCCATGTTGCTACTGCCCCTTTTATTCCATGGGCCGCAATCTTGATGATAAGCCTACCGTGCGGCACTTTATCAAACACCTTTTGAAAGACCATATACACAACATCCACCGCATTGCCCTCATCGACCCTCTCTGTTACCTCATCAAAAAACTCTATCAGGTTAGTTAAACACGATTTGCCTTTAACAAATCCGTGCTGGCTTTCCCTAATCAATCTACACTCGTCCAAGTGACTGTTAATTCTGTCCCGGATTATCGTTTCTAAAAGTTTCCCCACCACTGAGGTTAAACTGACTGGCCTATAGTTACTGGGTTTATCCTTACACCCTTTTTTGAACAAGGGTGTAACATTTGCAATTCTCCAGTCCTCTGGCACCACCCCAGTATCTAAGGATGTTTGGAAGATTATGGCCAGCACCTCCGCAATTTCCATCCTTACTTCCCTCAGCAACCTAGGATGCATCACATCCGGACCGGGTGACTTATCTACTTTAAGTACAGCTAGCCTTTCTAGTACCTCCTCTTTATCAATTTTTAGCCCATCCAGTATCTCAACTATATCTTCCTTCACTGAGACTCTGGCAGCATCTTCTTCCATGGCAAAGACAGATGCAAAGTACTCATTTAGTACCTCGGCGATGCCCTCTGCCTCCATGAGTAGATCTCCTTTATGGTCCCTCATGGGTCCCACCCCTCCTCTTACTACCCGTTTACTGTTTACATGCCTGTAGAAGACTTTTGGATTTCCTTTTATGTTGGCCACCAGTATATTAAGGGTAAGAGGATGACCAGGGAAAAAATAGGGCCCATTAGGGACAAAAATGGCAATCTGTGTGTGGAGCTGGCAGATGTAGGAGGGGTTCTAAATGAATTTTTTGCATCTGTTTTCACTATGGAGAAGGACGATGTAGACATAGAAATACGGCAGGGGGACTGTGATATACTCGAACATATTAACATCGAGCGGGAGGAGGTATTGGCGGTTTTAGCAGGCCTAAAAATGGATAAATCCCCAGGCCCGGACGAAATGTATCCCAGGCTACTGTGTGAGGCAAAGGAGGAGATTGCGGGGGCTCTGACACATATATTCAGAACCTCTCTGGCCACAGGGGATGTGCCAGAGGACTGGAGAACCGCTAATGTAGTACCATTATTCAAGAAGGGGAGTAGGGAAAAACCGGGGAACTATAGGCCAGTGAGCCTAACATCAGTGGTAGGAAAATTATTGGAAAAAATTCTGAAGGACAAAATTAGTCTCCACTTGGAGAAGCAAGGATTAATCAGGGATAGTCAACATGGCTTTGTCAAGGGAAGATCATGTCTGACTAATTTGATTGAATTTTTTGAGGGGGTGACTAGGCGTGTGGATGAGGGTAACGCAGTGGATGTGGTATACATGGATTTCAGTAAGGCCTTCGATAAAGTCCCGCACAGGAGACTGGTCAAGAAGGTACGAGCCCATGGAATCCAGGGTGCCTTGGCACTTTGGATACAAAACTGGCTTAGTGGCAGAAGGCAGAGGGTGATGGTCGAAGGTTGTTTTTGTGACTGGAAGCCTGTGGCCAGTGGGGTACCACAGGGATCGGTGCTGGGTCCCTTGCTGTTTGTGGTCTACATTAATGACTTGGATATGAATGTAAAAGGTATGATCAGTAAGTTCGCTGATGATACAAAAATTGGTAGGGTGGTAAATAGCGAGGAGGATAGCCTCAGTCTGCAGGACGATATAGATGGGTTGGTCAGATGGGCGGAACAGTGGCAAATGGAATTTAACCCGGAAAAGTGCGAGGTGATGCACTTTGGAGGGACTAACAAGGCAAGGGAATACACAATGAATGGGAGGACCCTAGGCAAGACAGAGGGTCAGAGGGATCTTGGTGTGCAAGTTCACAGATCCCTGAAGGCGGCGGAACAGGTAGATAAGGTGGTAAAGAAGGCATATGGGATACTTGCCTTTATTAGCCGAGGCATAGAATATAAGAGCAAGGAGGTTATGATGGAGCTGTATAGAACACTGGTTAGGCCACAGCTGGAGTACTGTGTGCAGTTCTGGTCGCCACACTACAGGAAGGATGTGATCACTTTGGAGAGGGTGCAGAGGAGATTCACCAGGATGTTACCAGGGCTGGAGCGCTTCAGCTATGAAGAGAGACTGGGAAGATTGGATTTGTTTTCCTTGGAGCAGAGGAGGCTGAGGGGGGGCATGATTGAGGTGTACAAAATTATGAGGGGCACAGATAGGATGGGTACTAAGGAGCTTTTTCCCTTCGTTGAGGGTTCTATAACAAGGGGGCATAGATTCAAGGTAAAAGGCGGGAGGTTTAGAGGGGATTTGAGAAAGAACTTTTTCACCCAGAGGGTGGTTGGAGTCTGGAACTCACTGCCTGAAAGGGTTGTGGAGGCAGGAACCCTCCAACATTCAAGAAGCATTTGGATGAGCACTTGAAATGCCATAGCATACAAGGCTACGGACCAAATGCTGGAATATGGGATTAGAGTAGACAGGGCTTGATGGCTGGCGCGGACATGATGGGCCGAAGGGCCTCTATCCGTGCCGTATAACTCTATGACTCTATGACCCTATGACTCTATTCTCATACTCTCTCTTTGTCCCTCTTATTTCCTTTTTCACTTCTCCTCTGAACTTTCTATATTCTGCCTGGTTCTCACTTGTGTTATCAACCTGACATCTGTCATACGCCCCTTTTTTCCGTTTCATCTTACTCTCTATCTCTTTTGTCATCCAGGGAGCTCTGTCTTTAGTTGCCCTACCTTTCTGCCTCATGGGAGTGTGCCTAGACTGTACCTGAACCATCTCCTCCTTAAAAGCTGCCCATTGTTCAAATACAGTTTTGCCTGCCAATCTTTGATTCCAATTTACCCGGGCCAGATCTGTTCTCATCCCATTAAAATTGGCCCTCCTCCAATTGAGTATTTTTGCTTTAGAATTGTCAGTGCCCTTTTCCATAGCTATTCTAAACCTTATGATACTATGATCGCTGTTCCCTAAATGCTCCCCCACTCACACTTGCTCCACTTGGCCCACCTCATTCCCTAGAACCAAGTCCAGCAATGCCTCCTTCCTCGTTGGGCCGGAAACGTACTGGTTAAGAAAGTTATCCTCTACACATTTCAAAAATTCCTCCCCCTCTGTGCCCCTTATATTATTACTAACCCAGTCTATATTAGGATAGTTGAAGTCTCCAGTTATCACTACTCTATAACTTTTGCACCTCTCTGTAATTTCCCTGCAAGTTTGCTCCTCTATTTCCTTCCCTCTAATTGGTGGCCGAAAGAATACACCCAGTAGTGTAATGGCACCTCTTTTATTTCTTAACTCAAACCAAATAGATTCTGTCCTTGACCCCTCCAGGACATCCTCTCTCTCCAATACTGCAATATTCTCCTTAATCAATACTGCCAATCCCCCCTCCTTTCTTTCCTTCCCTATCTGTCTTGAACACCTTGTATCCAGGAATATTTAGTTCCCAATCCTGCCCTTTTTTGAGCCAGGTCTCCGTTATCGCTATGACATCGTATTCCCATGTGGCTAATGCTTCACATTTCTCTGCATTAAATTTCATCTGCCATGTGTCTGCCCATTTCACCAGTCTGTCTATGTCCCCCTGAAGTCTGCTACTATCCAACTCACTGTTTACTGCATTTCCAAGCTTTGTGTCATCTGCAAACTTTGAAATTATACCCTGTATACCCAAGTCCAGGTCATTAATATATATCAAAAAGAGCAGTGCTCCTAATACCAACCCCTGGGGAAGACCATAGGAACAGGAGGAGGCCATTTCGCCACTCGAGCCTGTTCCATCGTTCAATGAGATCATGGCTGATCTGTGACCTAACTCCATATACCTACCTTAGCCCCATATCCCTTAATAACTTTGGTTAACAAAAATCTATCACTCTCAGGTTTAAAATTAACAACTGAGCTAGCATCAACTGCCATTTGCGGAACAGAGTTCCAAACTTCAACCACCCTTTGTGTGTAGAAGTGTTTCCTAACTTCACTCCTGAAAGTCCTGGCTCTAATTTTTAGGCTCTGTCCCCGGGTCCTAAACTCCCCAACCAGCGGAAATAGTTTCTCTCTATCTACCCTATCAGTTCCCCTTAATATCTTGAAAACTTTGATCTAATCACTCTTTAATCTTCTAAATTCCAGGGAATATAATCCTAGTTTGTGTAATCTCTCCTCGTAATTTAACCCTTGGAGTCTAGGTATCATTCTAGTGAATCTACGCTGCACTCCCTCCAAGGCCAATATATTCTTTCCTATGGTGCAATGCCCAGAACTGCTCACAGTACTCCAGGTGCGGTCTAACCAGGGTTTTGTATAGCTGCAGCATAACTTCTACCCCCTTGTATTCTAGACCTCCAGATATAAAGGCCAGCATTCCATTAGCCTTTTTGATTATTTTCTGTACCTGTCCATGACATTTTAATGATCTATGTACATGGACCCCTAAGTCTCTTTGGACCTCCACTGTTTTGAGCTTTTCACCATTTAGAAAGTACCCTGTTCTACCCTTTTTTGGTCCAAAGTGGATGATCTCACACTTGCCTACAATGAAATCCATTTGCCACAGTTTTGCCCAGTCACTTAATCTATTAATATTTCTCTGTAATTTTCTGCTTCCATCTACACTGCTTACAATGCTGCCTATCTTTGTGTCATCGACAAACTTGGATATGTGGTTCTCTATCCCATCATCTAAGTCATTAATAAATACAGTGAATAATTGAGGCCCCAACACAGATCCCTGTGGGACATCACTAGTCACATCCTGTCAATTTGAGTACCTGCCCATTATCCCTACTCTCTGTCTCCTGCTGCTCAGCCAATTTCCTAACCAGGTCAATAATTTGCCCTCAATTCCATGAACTTCACCTCTAGCTAACAGTCTCTTATGAGGGACTTTATCTGATGCTTCTGGAAGTCCATATAAATAACATCCATTGACATTCCCCTGTCCACTACTTTAGTCATCTTTTCAAAAAATTCAATCAGGTTCGTCAGGCATGACCCCGAGCCTTTACAAATCCCCGCTGATCAGCTGAAAATTTTCAAGGTATCCAGTCACTCTATCCCTAATTATAGACTCCAGTAATTTCCAGGCTCTAGGGGAATCAAGGGATATGGGGATCGGGTGAGAAAGTGGAGTTGAGGTTGAAGATCAGCCATGATCTTGTTGAATGGCGGAGCAGCCTGGAGGGGCTGTATGGCCTACTCCTGCTCCTATTTCTTATGTTCTTATGTTCCCGACAACAGATGTTAGGCTAACTGGCCTATAATTCCCTGGTTTCCCTCTCTCACCTTTCTTAAATAGTGCAGTGACATGTGCAATTTTCCAATCTAAAGGAACAGTTCCTGAATCGAGAAAACTTTGGAAGATTATAGTTAGGGCTTCTGCAATGTTCTCACCTACTTCCTTTAAAACCCTGGGATGGAAACCATCTGGTCCTGGGGATTTGTCACTCTTTAGTGCCATTATTTTCTTCATTACTGTTAATTTGCTTACATTAATTATGGTGAATCCCCGTCCCTGATTCAAAATTAGTTTCCTTGGGGTGTCCGGCATGCTATCCTCTTCCACTACTGTAAATACTGACGCAAAGTAATTATTTAACATGTCTGCCATTTCCTTACTTTCATTTACAATATCCCCATTATCAGTTTTTAAGGGGCCCACATTGCTCATGACCGCCCTCTTTCTCCTAATATAATTGTAAAAAAAGGGATTTTGATATCCCTTCCAACTTTCTTTTCATACTCCCTTCTTGTAGCTCTTACTATCTGTTTTGTCACCCTTTGCTGTTCTTTGTATCTCCCCCAGTCGCCAGGATCTGTGCTAGTTTTTGCATTTTTGAATGCTTTTTCTTTTAGTTTTATGTTGTCTCTTACCTCTTTTGTCGTCCATGGCTGTTTTATTGGTAAGTAGAGCTTTTGCTCCTTAGGGGTATAAACTGGTTCTGTATCACATTAAATTCTTTTTTTGAACACTTCCCACTGATCTTCTGTCGTTTTCCCCATTAACAGATTTTGCCCAGTTTACTGTGGACAGTCTCTGTCTCATCCCGTTGAAGTCGGCCTTACCTAAATTTAGAATCTTAGTGGCTGTTACTGGTTTCTGCCTTTCATACAAAATGTTGAGCTCGATCATATTATGATCGCTATTAGATAAATGGTCACCCACCATTAGGCTGTTAACTAAATCTGGCTCATTACTCATTATTAAATCTAATTTGACCTGGCCCCCTTGTTGGTTCCAGGACATATTGTTGCAGAAAGCTGTCCTGAACACACTCAAGAAATTCGCTGCCTTTCTAACGTGAGCTCATCTGCTTATCCCAATCAATATGAAAGTTAAAATCCCCCGTTAAAACTACTCTGTCTTTGCTACATGCTTGTCTAATCTCTGCATTTATATATTCTGTCACTTCACAGCTGCTACCAGGGGACCTATATACAATTCCCACTACAGTCTTAAATCCTTTTCTATTTCTTAATTCTACCCATTAAGTCTCCACTGCCTGCTCACCTCTCGTTATATCCTCTCTTATCATTGGAGTAATTTCGTCCTTAATCACTAAGGCTACTCCTCCCCTTCTACTAGTTTCCCTACCCTTCCTATTGACCTTATAACCTGGTATATTCAGTTCCCAGTCCTGACTGTCTTGCTCTATGCTTCCCTCTAGTCTGAAAAATAACCGTTCACCACTACTCTCTGATTTCTGTCTCCTAGCCAATTTTGTATCCATGATGTCACTGCCCCTTTAATCCCATGGGCTTCAATTTTGCTAACAAGTCTATTATGTGGTACTTTATCAAACGCCTTTGAAAAGTCCATAGACACATCGACTGCAATACCCTCATCAACCCTCTCCGTTACTTCATCAAAGAACTCAATCAAGTTAGTCAGACACGATTTGCCTTTAACAAATACATGCTGACTTTCATTTATTAACCCATGTTCTTCCAAATGACAATTAATTTTGTCCCAGATTATTGTCTCTAGAAGTTTTCCCACCACTGATGTTAGGCTGACTGGCCTGTAATTACCGGGTTTATCCCTCTCCCATCTTTTGAACAGGGGTGTAACATTTGCAATCCTCCAGTCCTCTGGCACCGTCCCCATATCTAAGGAGGATTGGAAGATTGTGGCCAGAAGCCTCCCCAATTTCCACCCTTACTTCCCTCAGTAACCTAGGATACATCCCATCCAGACCGGGTGACTTTTCTACTTTGAGCACTGCTAAAATAGGATCATAGAAAGGTTACAGCACTGAAGGAGGCCATTCGACCCATTGCGTCCGTGCCGGCTCTCTGCAAGAGCAATCCAGCTAGTCCCACTTCCCTGCCCTTTCCCCGTAGCCCTGCAATTTTTTTCCTTTCAAGTACTTATCCAGTTCCCTTTTGAAGGCCATGATTGAATCTGCCTCCACCACCCCCTCGGGCAGTGCATTCCAGATCCTAACCACTCACTGTGGAAAAAAGTTTTTCAACATGTCGCCTTTGGTTCTTTTGCCAATCACCTTAAATCTATGCCCTGTGGTTCTTGACCCTTCCACCAATGGGAGCAGTTTCTCTCTATCTACTCTGTCTAGACCCTTCATGTCTGTTTTAATACCTTCTCTTTATCTATTTTTGTCCTATCCAATTTCTCGACTACCTCCTCCTTTCCTGTGACATTGGCAACATCACTGTAGAAAGTAATTCTTTCTTCATGGTAACCTTCACATAGAGAGTGTGTATACCTGCACTGTATAGAAATGCTGTACCTGTGAGCATATGGTTGGTGAACATCCTTGTATTCAGGACCGAGATGAGGTAAAATTTCTTCACTCAGAGGGTTGTGAATCTTTGGAATTCTCCACCCCAGAGGGCTGTGGATGCTCAGTCATTGAGTATATTCAAAGTTGAGATCGATAGATTTTTGGACACTAAGGTAATCAAGGGATTATGGTGATAGGACAGGAAAATGGTGTTGAGGTAGAAGATCAGCCATGATCTTACTGACTGGCGGAGCAGGCTCGAGGGGCCGTATGGCCTACTCCTGCTCCTATTTCTTATGTTCTTATGTATGTATATGCCATAACATATCTGCACAGTCATGGTACAAACCTGCAAATACCCATAGTTACAAACTGTGAATAAACATTAGACAGACCTGCACAGCAACATCAGAAAGTGGTGGTGAGAAGGGGCCATTCAGCCTGTCAGTTTTTTAAATTAATTCTCGGGATGTGGGCGTCGCTGGCGAGGCCGGCATTTATTGCCCATCCCTAATTGCCCTTGAGAAGGTGGTGGTGAGCCGCCTTCTTGAACCGCTGCAGTCCGTGTGGTGAAGGTTCTCCCACAGTGCTGTTAGGAAGGGAGTTCCAGGATTTTGACCCAGCGACGATGAAGGAACGGTGATATATTTCCAAGTCAGGAAGCTGTGTGACTTGGAGGGGAACTTGGACCTTTTACAGACCCTGTACAATTTCGCCTATCATCCTATCATGGACTCTACCCACCGATTAATGTCCAGAGGGAAAGTTCTGATAAACTCTCCCTGCTGTTGTCACACTAATATGGCTGTTCCCACTAAAAGGGGTCTTTTTCCGAGTTGCGGTTCCAGCAGAGATCGACCGCACATTGGGACTGTGGGCTCATTCTGCACTTCATTTCCTGATGATTTAGATTAATGGTTGGAAATTCACGCACAACTCGCATCTGAACTTCCGATACACACAACAGGCAAGGCTCCCTGTGAGAAATGCACATCTAAAATCGTGAGGCCTCGCACCAATATCAACTCAACTTTTTTGCAGGGAGTTAATTGTTGCTTTTTGTCCCGTTGTACTGAATATAAAGAGGAATTAACGCTGAGACAAACGGGCTGTGCAGTCCCAGACGGGAGTATGTCAGCTAGTCTTGGATAGTGTAAGATTTATTTTACTGTTACATGAATATTGACTATTCACACATCGGCTTTGATAAATCTGTAACCGGAGCGTTCCCATCAGGGCGATTGGTTCTTCGGTGAACAATAAAACATTCAGTGCAGCACCGTGGCGCTGTGATTCTAGGAAGAGCGAGTATGGATCAGAATCACAGCACCGTGTCAAATTCACTCCAATTCACTCCGCTTCCTCTCAATAAGTGTGAAGCACTGCAGATGGAAAATATCATTCTTTTAGATTAAAGTTTTAAAAATGTTTCGAGAGAAGGATGTGATGTGATGGAATGTGTTTGAAAACTATGTGATGCCTCCTCTGTAACTTGTACTTATTTTGGGGAAGAGAAGGATCTTTTTAAAGAAAAAATGCAGAATAACAGCTTTGTAGAAGTAACTGGGCTGTAAAATGGGGGCTTTAACCGTTCAGAGGGAGCTTGGGATAACTGATTAAGATGGAGAAGTTCATCAAATGCAATGTTTTGTAAATCAGTGTATTCTGAAGTCTAATTCTGGAGTTGGCATTGAGATACACTCACCATACAGACACTCGCATACACACACTCATATACACATGCACAGACTACACATACACACACACACATGCACTCACAAACACACTCGTATATACTCGTATATAAATTTCGCTAAAAAAAGTCATAATAAGAATAACACCGGATGGACCACCCAGCATCGGACCACTGGGCACCGGACACGACAAAGGCAAACCAAGCCCAGTCGACCTTGCAAAGTCCTCCTCACTAACATCTGGGGACTTGTGCCAAAATTGGGAGAGCTGTCCCACAGACTAGTCGAGCAACAGCCTGACACAGCCATACTCACAGAATCATACCTTTCAGCCAACGTCCCAGACTCTTCCATCACCATCCCTGGATATGTTCTGTCCCACCGGCAGGACAGACCCACCAGAGGTGGCGGTACAGTGATATACAGTCAGGAGGGAGTGGCCCTGGGAGTCCTCAACATTGACTCTGGACCCCATGAAATCTTATGGCATCAGGTCAAACATGGGCAAGGAAACCTCCTGCTGATTACCACCTACCGCCCTCCCTCAGCTGATGAATCAGTCCTCCTCCATGTTGAACACCACTTGGAGGAAGCACTGAGGGTAGCAAGGGCACAGAACGTACTCTGGGTGGGGGACTTCAATGTCCATCACCAAGAGTGGCTCAGTAGCACCACTACTGACCGAGCTGGCCGAGTCCTAGAATCATAGAAGTTTACAACATGGAAACAGGCCCTTCGGCCCAACATGTCCATGTCGCCCAGTTTATACCACTAAGCTAGTCCCAATTGCCTGCACTTGGCCCATATCCCTCTATACCCATCTTACCCATGTAACTGTCCAAATGCTTTTTAAAAGACAAAATTGTACCCGCCTCTACTACTGCCTCTGGCAGCTCGTTCCATACACTCACCACCCTTTGAGTGAAAAAATTGCCCCTCTGGACCCTTTTGTATCTCTCCCCTCTCACCTTAAATCTATGTCCCCTCGTTATAGACTCCCCTACCTTTGGGAAAAGATTTTGATTATCTACCTTATCTATGCCCCTCATTATTTTATAGACTTGTATAAGATCACTCCTCAACCTCCTACTCTCCAGGGAAAAAGTCCCAGTCTATCTAACCTCTCCCTGTAAGTCAAACCATCAAGTCCTGAAGGACACAGCTGCTAGACTGGGCCTGCGGCAGGTGGTGAGTGAACCAACACGAGGGAAAAACTTAATTGACCTCGTCCTCACCAATCTACCTGTCGCAAATGCATCTGTCCATGACAGTATTGGTAGGAGTGACCAACGCACAGTCCTCGTGGAGATGAAGTCCTGTCTTCGCACTGAGGACACCATCCAACGTGTTGTGTGGCACTACCACCGTGCTAAATGGGATAGATTCAGAACAGATCTAGCAGCTCAAAACTGGCCATCCATGAGGTGCTGTGGGCCATCAGCAGCAGAATTGTATTCCAGCACAATCTGTAACCTCATGGCCCGGCATATTCCTCACTCTACCATTACCAACAAGCCAGGGGATCAACCCTGGTTCAATGAGGAGTGTAGAAGAGCATGCCAGGAGCAGCACCAGGCGTACCTAAAAATGAGGTGCCAACCTGGTGAAGCTACAACTCCGGACTACATGCATGCAAAACAGCAGAAGCAACATGCGATAGACAGAGCTAAGTGATTCCACAACCAACGGATCAGATCAAAGCTCTGCAGTCCTGCCACATCCAGTTGTGAATGGTGGTGGACAATTAAACAACAAACGGGAGGAGGAGGCTCTGTAAACATCCCCATCCTCAATGATGGTCGAGTCCAGCAAGTGAGTGCAAAAGACAAGGCTGAAGCGTTTGCAACCATCTTCAGCCAGAAGTGCCGAGTGGATGATCCATCTCAGCCTCCTCCCGATATCCCCACCATCACAGAAGCCAGTCTTCAGCCAATTCGATTCACTCCACATGATATCAAGTAACAGCTGAGTGCACTGCATACAGCAAAGGCTATGGGCCCCGACAACATCCCGGCTGTAGTGCTGAAGACTTGTGCTCCAGAACTAGCTGCGCCTCTAGCCAAGCTGTTCCAGTACAGCTACAACACTGGCATCTACCCGACAATGTGGAAAATTGCTCAGGTATGTCCTGTCCAAAAAAAGCAGAACAAATCCAATCCGGCCAATTACCACCCCATCAGTCTACTCTCAATCATCAGCAAAGTGATGGAAGGTGTCATCGACAGTGCTATCAAGCGGCACTTACACACAATAACCTGCTCACCGATGCTCAGTTTAGGTTCCGCCAGGACCACTCGGCTCCAAACCTCATTACAGCCTTGGTCCAAACATGGACAAAAGAGCTGAATTCCAGAGGTGAGGTGAGAGTGACTGCCCTTGACATCAAGGAAGCATTTGATTGAGTGTGGCACCAAGGAGCCCTCGTAAAATTGAAGTCAATGGGAGTCAGGGGGAAAACTCTCCAGTGGCTGGAGTCATACCTAACACAAAGGAAGATGGTAGTGGTTGTTGGAAGCCAATCATCTCAGCCCCAAGACATCGCTGCAGGAGTTCCTCAGGGCAGTGTCCTAGGCCCAACCATCTTCAGCTGCTTCATCAATGACCTTCCCTCCATCATAACGTCAGAAATGGGGATGTTCGCTGATGATTGCACAGTGTTCAGCTCCATTCGCAACCCCTCAGGTAATGAAGCAGCCCGAGCCCGCATGCAGCAAGACCTGGACGACATCCAGGCTCGGGCTGATAAGTGGCAAGTAACATTCGCTCCAGACAAGTGCCAGGCAATGACCATCTCCAACAAGAGAGAATCTAACCACCTCCCCTTGACATTCAACGGCATTACCATCGCCAAATCCCCCATCATCAACATCCTGGGGGTCACCATTGACCAGAAACTTAACTGGACCAGCCATATAAATACTGTGGCTACAAGAACAGGTCAGAGGCACTATTTATGGTGGCCCCCCTGCAGTCCGATTCCACTCCTGTGCATTTTGCACTCTCTTCTCCAAGGGGAGAAAGAACAGGTGTGCGAGTGAGTGAAGGTGATGTGTTCACCCAATGAATGCATTGCTTTGGGTGAGGCTGATAGTGAAACAGATGTATCAGAGGGTGACTATCAGACAGAGACATCACATAGATCAGGATTGGGGTGAGTGGGAGTGGTGGGTTCACAAATGGGGAGGTGAGGAAGTGCACAGAAAGTGAAGGTAAGTTGATAATGAGACATAAGTGGGTGTGAGGAGTGATGTGATCAAGTGGAAGGTGAGGGGGTGGTAATGTACACCATAGGATGTAGGTGAATCAGTAACTGTACTCACTTTATCGAACCTGGTTAGGTCATTAAAGCGCTTCCCGCAATGTACCCACAACCTTGTCCCTGTTCTCCTGCTGCTCAGCTTCTCTGCCACCTCCAGCCAGGCCTTCTTGGTGGCAGTCCAACTCCACCCAACCGCTGCATCCTCCTCGAGTCCAGTGTCCTAACCTGCACCCTCCTCGAGCCCAATGTCCTACCCTGTACCCTCCTCGAGCCCAATGTCCTACCCTGTACCCTCCTCGAGCCCAATGTCCTAACCTGCACCCTCCTCGAGCCCAATGTCCTACCCTGTACCCTCCTCGAGCCCAATGTCCTACCCTGTACCCTCCTCGAGCCCAATGTCCTACCCTGTACCCTCCTCGAGCCCAATGTCCTACTCTGTACCCTCCTCGAGCCCAATGTCCTACCCTGTACCCTCCTCGAGCCCAATGTCCTACCCTGTACCCTCCTCGAGTCCAGTGTCCTACCCTGTACCCTCCTCGAGCCCAATGTCCTGCCCTGTACCCTCCTCGAGCCCAATGTCCTAACCTGCACCCTCCTCGAGCCCAATGTCCTACCCTGTACCCTCCTCGAGTCCAATGTCCTACCCTGTACCCTCCTCGAGTCCAATGTCCAACCGCTGCACCCTCCTCGAGTCCAATGTCCAACCGCTGCACCCTCCTCGAGTCCAATGTCCTACCCTGCACCCTCCTCGAGTCCAATGTCCTACCCTGTACCCTCCTCGAGTCCAATGTCCTGCCCTGTACCCTCCTCGAGCCCAATGTCCTGCCCTGTACCCTCCTCGAGTCCAATGTCCTACCCTGTACCCTTCTCGAGCCCAATGTTCTGCCCTGTACCCTCCTCGAGTCCAATGTCCTGCCCTGTACCCTCCTCGAGTCCAATGTCCTGCCCTGTACCCTCCTCGAGCCCAATGTCCTGCCCTGTACCCTCCTCGAGTCCAATGTCCTGCCCTGTACCCTCCTCGAGCCCAATGTCCTGCCCTGTACCCTCCTCGAGCCCAATGTCCTACCCTGCACTCTCCTTCATTCTGACTCTGGCCTACTCTGTGTCTCCTTCTCCCTGCACTCCACCACTGGGGACACTACCTTCGGAAATTACACAGCTGGACTCTCAAATTCTCTCCTTAAAACTCTCCCCCCATTTAACATTCTGCCAAACTTCAAAAGCCTCCTGAAAACCACTCACTTCCATGTCACCCTGTGTCACCCTCCTCAACTCTTCTCCCAACTCCTGTGTGGTGTCCAGTTTGACCCCTGTGAAGCAACTTGGGCCATTTCGCTCTGTCACAGGTGCTATATAAATGACAGTTGTTGTTGATAAAGGTGCTATATATTTTTAAATCAATATAAATCGATACAAGTACTGAACAAAAAGATATGCAAACTGCTGATGATTCTGGTTTAAAAGGTGGAAGCAGTCTCGATGGTAAATCTTACTCCAATAAACGTTCAGAATCTGATAATGCAAATACACTTGGTATGTGCCCAGTAGAGAGAGCAAGTGGGTCAGCTGGTTATAAAAACTGTCAAAACACTTTAGAGAGCTTACATGAAAAATAAGGTATTTAATCCTTGACACAGATTATTGGTTACACTGTCGAGTTACTGACTGTCCTGTTGACGGGTTTCTAGAACTCTCTGGTGCTTTCAATTTCCCAGAATTTGTCAATGGAAATAATGTCAACAAGAGAGTCGGAAGCTGCCAAAGTAAAGCTGAGTAAAGTTGTGTTGGCAGAAGCAGTGTCCACAGACATGGAGATTTATTGAATGGAGCAAGTATCGCATCTACTCTGGCCAGTGCATTTTTGTTGTTGGTGAGGGATATGAATGCTGAGAATGGAACATTTTTTCATTTCCTCATCAAGCATTTAAAACACCCCATCTCCCATCAAACACTCCCAGGGCAGGTACAGCACAGGTTAGATACAGAGTAAAGCTTCCTCTACACTGCCAGGACATACCTGGGCAATTTTCCACATTGTTGGGTAGATGCCAGTGTTGTAGCTGTACTGGAACAGTTTGGCTAGAGGCGTGGCTAATTCTGGAGCACAAGTCTTCAGCACTACAGCCGGGATTTTGTCGGGGCCCATAGCCTTTGCTGTATCCAGTGCACTCAGCCGTTTCTTGATATCATGTGGAGTGAATCGAATTGGCTGAAGACTGGCTTCTGTGATGGTGGGGATATCGGGAGGAGGCCGAGATGGATCATCCACTCGGCACTTCTGGCTGAAGATGGTTGCAAATGCTTCAGCCTTGTCTTTTGCACTCACGTGCTGGACTCGACCATCATTGAGGATGGAGATGTTTACAGAGCCTCCTCCTCCCATTAGTTGTTTAATTGTCCACCACCATTCATGACTGGATGTGGCAGGACTGCAGAGCTTTGATCTGATCCGCTGGTTGTGGAATCGCTTAGCTCTGTCTATAGCATGTTGCTTCCGCTGTTTAGCATGCATGTAGTCCTGAGTTGTAGCTTCACCAGGTTGGCACCTCATTTTTAGGTACACCTGGTGCTGCTCCTGGCATGCTCTTCTACACTCCTCATTGAACCAGGGTTGATCCCCTGGCTTGTTGTTAATGGTAGAGTGAGGAATATGCCGGGCCATGAGGTTACAGATTGTGCTGGAATACAATTCTGCTGCTGCTGATGGCCCACAGTGCCTCATGGATGCCCAGTTTTGAGCTGCTAGATCTGTCCTGAATCTATCCCATTTAGCACGGTGGTAGTGCCACACAAATGTAGAATGGTGTCCTCAGTGCAAAGACGGGACTTCATCTCCATGAGGACTCTGCGGTGGTCACTCCTACCAATACTGTCATGGACACATGCATCTGCGACAGGTAGATTGGTGAGGACAAGGTCAAATAAGTTTTTCCCTCGTGTTGGTTCGCTCACCACCTGCCGCAGGCCCAATCTAGCAGCTATGTCCTTCAGGACTCGGCCAGTATTGGTGCTACCGAGCCACTCTTGGTGATGGACATTGAAGTCCCCCACCCAGAGTACGTTCTGTGCCCTTGCTACCCTCAGTGCTTCCTCCAAGTGGTGTTCAACATGGAGGAGGACTGATTCGTCAGCTGACGGAGGGCGGTAGGTGGTAATCAGCAGGAGGTTTCCTTGCCCATGTTTGACCTTATGCCATGAGATTTCATGGGGTCCAGAGTCAATGTTGAGGACTCCCAGGGCCACTCCCTCCTGACTGTATATCGCTGTACCGCCACCTCTGGTGGGTCTGTCCTGCCGGTGGGACAGGACATACCCAGGGATGGTGATGGAAGAGTCTGGGACGTTGGCTGAAAGGTATGATTCTGTGAGTATGGCTATGTCAGGCTGTTGCTTGACTAGTCTGTGGGACAGCTCTCCCAATTTTGGCACAAGTCCCCAGATGTTAGTGAGGAGGACTTTGCAGGGTCAACTGGGCTTGGTTTGCCTTTGTTGTGTCAGGTGCCTAGTGGTCCATCTGGTTTTATTCTTATTGTGACTTTTTTTAAGTGAGATTTTACAACTGAGTGGCTTGCTAGGCCATTAAGAATCAACCACATTGCTGTGGGTCTGGAGTCACATATAGGCCAGACCGGGTAAGGACGGCAGGTTTCCTTCCCTAAAGGACATTAGTGAACCAAATGGGTTTTTATGGCAATCCGGTAGTTTCATGGCCACCATTACTGATACTAGTATTTTAATTCCAGATTTTTATTTAATTAATTGAATTTAATTAATTGAATGCCATGGTAGGATTTGAACTCATGACTCTGGATTATTAGTCCAGGCCTCTGGATTAGTAATCCGGTAACATAACCATTATGCTACCGTACCGTATCCACAGTTCTAGATCAAAGCTTTCACCCTGGCCTGGAGGTTTATAGCATTCCCCCCAGTCATAGTTTACCTCTGTTACCATCTATTAATTGTACCCAAAGTGGTTCTGTGTCTAGATTTCCTTTTTTATATCCTCTCTCACTTGTGCCTCAATACTGTTTATATATAGTTTATATATGTAGTAAACAGTGAGAGGGATAGTAACAGACTTCAGGAGGACACAGACAGACTGGTGAAATGGGCAAACACATGGCAGATGAAATTTAACCCAGAGGAGTGTGAGATGATACATTTTGGTAGGAAGAATGAGGAGAGGCAATATAAACTAAATGGTACAATTTTAAAGGGAGTGCAGGAACAGAGAGACCTGGGGGTGTATGTACACAAATCCTTGAAGGTGGCAGGACAAGTTGAGAAGGCTGTTAAAAAATCATATGGGATCCTGGGCTTTATTAATAGAGGCATAGAGTACAAAAGCAAGGAAGTTATGATGAACCTTTATAAAACACTGGTTCGGCCACAACTGGAGTATTGTGTCCAATTCTGGGCACCGCACTTTAGGAAGGATGTGAAGGCCTTAGAGAGGGTGCAGAAAAGATTTACTAGAATGATTCAGGGATGAGGGACTTCAGTTATGTGGATAGGCTGGAGAAGCTGGGGTTGTTCTCCAAAGAACAGATATGGTTAAGGAGAGATTTGATCGAGGTGTTCAAAATCATGAACGATTTTGACAGAGTAAATAAGGAGAAACTGTTTCCAGTGGCAAAAGGGTCGGTAACCAGAGGACACAGATTTAAGTGATCGGCAAAAGAGCCCGAGGCGACATGAGGAACCATTTTTTTACGCAGTGAGTTTTAATGATCTGGAATGCATTGCCTGAAAGAATGGTTTGAAGCAGATTCAGTAGTAACTTTCAAAAGGAAGTTGGATAAATACTTGAAGGGAAAAAATTTACAGGGCTACGGGGAAAGAGCAGGGGAGTGGGAACTAATTGGATAGTTCTTTCAATGAGCCAACACAGGCACAATGGGTTGAATGGTACTCCCACACCGCCTCCTATTCTCCTGATACAGTCTCTTCTAAACAATTTAAATCCTTCCAGATACGTATCCCATTGATTGGAATCGTTCCACCATGTCTCTGTGACATTAATGATGTCCAATCTGTCACCCCCTGCGACACTCTCTGGGTCACACAGCCTACTTGACAAACTTGTTGCATTATTGAAGGTCAGCCCCAATACTTTGTACCTTTCTCATCTACTCTATTAACATTTTTATTTTGTTAATTTTCCACTATTGGAATTAGTTGCCTTACAGGAGAGACCAATGATGCTGAACCCAGGAAAATATCCTGGGCAGGCCTGAGATTTGTAACAATAAGTCTTTGCAGATAAATGCAAATGCACTGATTGGACTTGCTCTCCCTAATTGATCTCCGAGACCCTAACCTCAGTTTTTTTATGACCTCTGCCATCAAGGCAAAAAAAACAATGGCCACGTCATCAAGTCCACCTTTAGTGAGCAATATGTTTCATGTGGCTGGTTACTTGTAGTACAGAGCATTTTAGGCCATTCCTTGTCCCAGACAGCTAAAGACTTATTTCGACAAAGAAAGTAAGTGGCCAGAGGTTTGAAATTTCCCAGCAATATTGAACATTGGAATTGGAAAGCAAAGGACATGTCCACCTATGATAACTAGATGATTGATGCTCTGAACCCCCTGCCAATGCTGCATCATCAGTGGTCTCTGTAGAGTAAGCAGAGAACACCACTGCCAGAGAGACTCACACCACTGCCAGAGAGACTCACACCACTGCCAGAGAGACTCACACCACTGCCAGAGAGACTCACACCACTGCCAGAGAGACTCACACCACCTTTGAAGCTGACATATTCCAATTGTCCATAAGGAACCACAATCAGTCAGGAAACTGTCCTGCACTGCCCTTCAGTGGTGTACCTAAGGTCTTGAGGATTCCATGCTGCTCAGAACCATGTACATACACAGTTCACACAAGCTAAAGACAAGTTTCCGTGAAAGGGAAAATCCGATTTCATCCTTTCTATCATTCAAAGAGTTGCTTTCCCAGGTAGCAAAAGGGAAGCCAGACTTTTGAGAGGAATTCTTATGCTTATGTGATGCAGTGATTTTGTGGAAGGTGGAAGATGTGATTGATATGATACCTAGACATACCCATGTGCCAAATCAAAAGCAAAATACTGCGGATGCTGGAAATCTGAAGTAAAAACAGAAAATGCTGGAAAAGCTCAGGAAGTGAGGCAGCATCTGTGGAGAAAGAAACAGAGTTAACGTTTCAGGTCGAAGACCTTTTATCAGAACTGGAAGATGTTAAACAGTTAAAGTTTTTAAGCAAGTACAGACTCATGTGCCACCCACATCCGTGGCAAACACACTGAGCACAAAGGCGCCCATTCCTTACCCAGCTGTCAAAGAGAACATTTTGAGTTCCCAGTGATAGTCATTGGTAATTATTGATGGGAACCCTCGAAATGCTCTTCACCGTTTTATTGTACTTACTAACTGTTCCATCAACCAGCCAGCAATTAGTCTTCATTGCAGAAATTCAGCATGTATCTAAATACAATGGACAGTAATACATGTGATAGGTGATTAATGGTAAATATTGTCATCTGGGTAAATTGTAAAAAATAAAATTGCAAAACGTAACATTCAAATAGCATTTTTGTTTTTGCTTTTCAATCTAACTTACATTGCCAGGACTCAGTGACCTTTTTGGAAAACTGGCAAAAAACTAGCAAAAGGCATGGAATTCTGGAAAAGTGAGCAAGTGTGTCAGACAGGGTCTCACATAAAGGTTCCAAAGTTCAAAACAATCCCAGCGTTTTTCATACGTCCACTTTTGTAAGGAATTCAGTGTGCAGACATAAACACAGACATGCCAACTATGACCTGGAGCACATTCCCTCTGATGTTTTGCTTTATTGTCAGTTTCAGTTACATCCCCTGATACAGGTTATAACGGCCTCTGTCAGCCAAAATACAGAACCCCAGCTTCAGCCAAGCATTTCTGAGTCGGCAGAAACCCACTCTGACAGCTGTTTCTCTTATTAAAATGTGACAATAATTTATTTTGAAGACTTGATATTTCCTTGCACAAAAGTAGAAAATACATCCATCTTACGGCAATAAATTAATACAAAAAGGCGGATAGTAAATAGAGACTTGTAACCCTAATATTTCACAATTTAACTCCCTTAAATCTTTTACTGTGATGGATCTCTGATCAATGCTGCAGTGTTTATTCGAGGTGTTGTTTGTAGTTGCTCCTGATCTGGATCCCAGTGGTGATTATTATATTCACGTCTTGTTTTTGTAATGGTTTGTGGTGCTGCACTTAAAACTAGCACACGTCCTAAGAAATGAGTGTGTAACTGCAACTGAAACTCACTGACTACGTGTCAATTGACACAATTTTATTATTAAACAATGCTCATTAGAGGGAAGAGAAGTATCGGATTCAAGTCTATAAAACCACAGGTCCTAAATCTGAAGCAGACCCTGAAACCTCTCCCGGAGGCTCTAGTCTCTTCCTCTATTGTACCCGTGGTGCCTGCTGCAGAATTGGGTTTATGAAACTCTGGTAGATTTTTTTATTGCATTATATTCACATCTTTGCTTCTTTCCGCTTACATCGAGTTTACAGAACAGGAACAGGCCATTCGGCCCAATTGGTTCATGCTGGTGTTTATGCTCCACACGAGCCTCCTCCCTCCCTACTTCATCTCACCCTATTAGCATATCCTTCTATTCCGTTCTCCCTCATGTGTTTATCCAGCTTCCCCTTAGATGCATCTATGCTAGTTGCCTCAACTACTCCTCGTGGGAGCGAGTTCCACATTCTCACCACTCTTTGGGTGAAAAAGTTTCTCCTGAATTTCCTATTGGATTTATTAGTGACTATCTTATATTGATGATCTCTAGTTTTGGACTCTCCCACAAGTGGAAACATTTCTCTCTACATCTACCCTATCAAACCCTTTCATTATCTTAAAGTCCTCTATCAGGTCACCCCTCAGCCTTCTCTTTTCTAGAGAAAAGAGCCCCAGACTGTTTAGTCTTTCCTGACAAGTATAACCTCTCAGTTCTGGTATCATCCTTGTGAATCTTTTTTCCACCTTCTCCAGTGCTTTTATATTCTTTTTCTAACATGGAGACCAGAATTGTGCAAAGTACCCCAAGTCTGGTCTAACCAAGGTTTTATACAAGTTTGATGCAATGCAGTGCCTTATCGAAGGCCTTTTGAAAATCCAAATATATTACATCTACTGCATCACCCTTGTCTACTCTTTCTGTTACTTCTTCAAAGAATTCAATAAGGTTGGTCAGGCATGACTTTCCCTTCTGAAATCCAAGCTGACCACCCTTTATTATATTTTCATTTTCTAGATATTTTTCTATTATGTATATGAGTAAAGATTCCATTATCTTTCCTACCATCGACGTTAAGCTAACTGTCTATAGTTCGCTGGACTTGTTCTAGCTCCCTTTTTCCATATAGGAATCACATAAGCTGCCTGCCAGTCCTCTGGCACTGTTCCTTTTTCTAATGAATTTTTATATATATGCAACAGTGCCTCTGCTATCTCTTCCCTATCTGCTTTTAATATGCGCGGATGCAATCCATCTGGACCAGGGATTTTAACCTCTCTAAATTTGATTAGTTTATTAATTATCTCCACCCTTTTTATCTTAAATGTCTTTATATCTTTTTTGATCTCTTCCTCTAATGTCATGCCCACCTTGTTAGTCTCTGTGGTAAATACTGACGAAAAGTAATTATTCAATATTTCTGCCATTTTGCTGTCATTACCTACATAGAATTACATAGAATATACGGCACAGAAACAGGCCATTCGGCCCAACAGGTCCATGCCGGTGTTTATGCTCCACATGAGCCTCCTCCCTCCCCTCTTCATCTAGCCACATCAATATATCTTTCTATTCTTTTTTCCCTCATGTGTTTATCCAGCTTCCCCTTAAATGCATCTATGCTAATCACCTCAACTACTCCTTGTGGGAGCGAGTTCCACATTCTCACCACTCTCTGGGTAAAGAAGTTTCTCCTGAATTCTCTATTGGATTTATTAGTGACTATCTTATATTTATGTTCCCTATTTCTGGTCTCCTTCCTGTGAGTTTATCTTGTGGCCTTATCCTTATCCTGATTTTTCTTTTTTTCTTATTTATGCGTCTATAGAATACTTTGCTGTTTCTTTTTATATTCCTTGATACTTTAATTTCGTAGTTCCTCTTTGCTTTCCTAATTGTTTTTTTGAGATCCTTCCTAATCTCTTTGTATTCCGTTTTATCATCCTTTCCTTTTTTGTCTATGTACTTAGTGTATGCTTTTTTCTTTAGGTTCAATTTTACCCTTATCTCTTTATTCATCCATGGTGTTTCATTATTGGCTAGTTTGTTCTTTTTTAGAGGAATATATTTCTCCGGAACTCTATTGATCACAGTTTTAAATATTTCCCACTGCTATTCTATCTCTTTTCCAGTTAACCTGCCCTAGTTCCATTCTCATCCCCATCAAATTAGCTTTTTTCCAATCTATTACTTTCTATCTCTTTGTCTTTCTTATGTCTTTCTCAATCATTATTTTAAACCTTATTATGTTATGATCGCCATTGCCTAGATGTTCCCCTACATTTACTTCTCTTATCTACTCCAGTTCATTTCCCATTACTAGATCCAGCAGTGCTTCCTCTCTTGTTGGGCTTCTCACATACTGGGTAAGAAAGGAGTCCCGTACACACTGTAAAAACTCCATTCCCCTTTCCCTTACCTTTTCTTGCTAGATTAGTTGGGGGGAGTTGAAATCTCCCATGAATATTATTCAATTTTTTAATACTAATTTCATAGATTTGTCTCCATATTTCTTCCTCCACTTTCATTCCACTATTAGGCGGTCTGTAGAATATCTGTTAACATGATCGATCCCTTCTTATCCTTTGTCTCAATCCATATGGATTTTGTTTCTGTCTTAATGTTAATTATGTCCCTTTTTTCTATTGCCACTATGTTGTCTCTAATTGGTACAGCTACCCCACCCCCTTCCTTTCCTATCCTTTCTAAATACATTATATCCTGCAATATTAAATTACCAATCCTGTTCTTTATGTAGCCATGTTTCAGTTATCCCCACTACATCTGGCTCCTTGCTATGAATTATTGCCTCCAGTTCCCCCGTTTTGTTTCGGATGCTGTGCACATTGCTGTGCAGGCAATTTAATTTGTTTTTAACAATTGTTCCCCTCACTTTAGTTTTAACAGTCATTTTGTGCTTATGTTCTATAACTGTATCTGTTCCCTGACCGTTTATAAGAACATAAGAACATAAGAAATTGGAGCAGGAGTAGGCCAATCGGCCCCTCGAGCCTGCTCCGCCATTCAATAAGATCATGGCTGATCTGATCCCAACCACAAATCTAAAGAACACAAGAAGTCGGAGCAGGACCCGGCCACATGTTACCCTTGTTCCTTACCTGGGTCTGACCTTTACTTTCACCTCCTATTTCTTTTATCTTCAGACTTATGTTATTTTCATGAGATGCCACCCCCCGTCTTACTGATTTAAAGTCCTCTCCACAGCCTTATTTATCCTTTCTGCCATGACACTGGTCCCATTCTGGTTTAACGTTGTTTAATGATCTTGAGGAAACATAGTAAGATATTTCAGACAGGAATATTGGTCCAACCACCAGCCAGCTTTTCCTGCTTTCAGTACTGGGACTTGCTTTTCAAATGTTGCTAACTATTGAGGAGTGCAGGTAATGTTTGGTGTATTGACAGTCACCTCACGCTACCTCTGAGCCTCTCTACTGTAAGAAATGTCACAGAAACGGATAGGTCATTTGGACCCTCGAACTTCAGCCCCCTAAACAATAAGAGGGGCTCAGTTGTTTTAAGTGTCTGACAATCAGATTTGATCTTAGAACAAAAAATAATATCCATCGACCTTTAAAGAGTTGATTGTATTTTAACGAATGAAATTAACACATTTGTAGCATTTCCAGAATTGACATAAATAGATGACTTTAATCATTGTTTAATACACTGGAAAATGCAAAGTGACTTAGAATAGATTATTTGTAAAAACTTTTACGCTGCATTTATACTCAGCTCTGCACGGGCTCCAGTAGAAAATACTGTTCCTGCACTGATAGCCTCTGCCGACTGGATTCCACTGACCTACCCAACAGACAGCTACCAGCATGGAATCCTTCCCCAGCATTTAAAATTGAAATGTTTAGAGATAGTGGAAGAATTTCAAAGTTTGGGAAAATATAAGGTTGGAGACAGTGGGTGATGGTTTCTGGAAGGGATAAGATCAGCAACTATCCGGGAAATGATGATTTGGTGTGCAGTAATGTGCCGTGATTCAGAGGGAGGAGAAGGGGTCACTCAGCCAAGTTTGATGATGATATCAAAGTTGGAACTGAGAGAAGGGAGAACTGCAAATTGAGATTGACGTAGATTAAAGAGAGTAAAGGGAGTTGAGCAACAGAGATGGCAGCTCTCAATAAAAAGATCAAGAATGCAAATGTAGCACTGCTATTCAAGAAAGGAGGCAGAGAAAAAACATGGAACAACAGGCCAGTTAGCCTGACATCGGTCATCAGGAAAATGCTGGAATCCATCATTGAGGAAGTGGGAACAGGGGACTTAGAAAATCATAGTATGATTAGGCAGAGTCAACATGGTTTTATGAAAGGGAAATCGTGTTTGTCAAATTTATTAGAGATTTTTGAGGATGCAACTAGCAGGGTAGATAAAGGGGAACTAGTGGATGTAACATATTTGGATTTTCAAAAGGCATTCGATAAGGTGCCACATAAAAGGTTGTTATGCAAGATAAGGGCTCATGGGGTTGGGGGTAACATATTAGCATGAATAGAGGATTGGTTAACGGACAGAAAACAGAGAGTAGGGATAAACGGGTCATTCTCAGGTTGGCAGGCTGTAACTAGTGGGGTGCCGCAAGGATCAGTGCTTGGGCCTCAGCTATTTACAATCTATATTAATGACTTAGATGAAGGGACCGAGTGTAATGTATCCAAGTTTGATGATGATACAAAGCTAGGTGGGAGAGTAAGCTGCGAGGAGGACACAAAGAGTCTGCAAAGGGATATAGAGTTAAGTGAGCAGGCAAGAAAGTGGCAGATGGAGTATAATGTGGGGAAATGTGAGGTTATTCAATTTGGTAGGAAGAATAAAAAAACAGAATATTTTTTAAATGGTGAGAAATTATTAAATGTTGGTGTTCAAAGGGATTTGGTTGTCCTCCTACAAGAAATACAGAAAGTCAGTATGCGGGTACAGCAAGCAATTAGGAAGGCAAATGGAATGTTGGCCTTTATTGCAAGGAGGTTGGAGTATAAGAGTAAGGAAGTCTTACTACAGTTGTACAGGGCTCTGGTGGGACCACACCTGGAGTACTGGGTACAGTTTTCGTCTCCTTATCTAAGGAAGGATATTCTTGCCTTCGAGGGGGTGCAACGAAGGTTCACTAGATTGATTCCTGGGATGAGAGGGTTGTCCTATGAGGAGAGATTGAGTAGAATGGGCCTATACTCTCTGGAGTTTAGAAGAATGAGAGGTGATCTCATTGAAACATATAAGATTCTGAGGGGGCTTGACAGGGTAGATGCTGAGAGATTGTTTCCCCTGTTTAGAGAGTCTAGAACCAGGGGGCATAGACTCAGGATAATAGGTTAGCCATTTAAGACTGAGATGAAGAGGAATTTCTTCACTCAGAAGGTTGTGAATCTTTGGAATTCCCTACCCAGAGGGATGCTGAGTTGTTGAATATATTCAAGGCTGAGACAGATAGATTTTTGGACTCTAGGGGAATCAAGAGATATGGGGGTCAGGCGGGAAAGTGGAGTTGAGGTCGAAGATCAGCCAAGATCTTATTGAGTGGTGGAGCAGGCTCGAGGGGCCTTATGGCCTACTCCTGCTCCTATTTCTTATGTTATTATGTTCTTACTAGGCAAGAGACCAGAGGGAGGAACCAGAAGGATTGAGAACAGGAAAAGTGGTTAGATTCACGGGGGATCCTTCTGACCAAAAGAGAAGACCTGGAGACAGAGATAGCCGTAGTCGAGGCCAATGTCATATTGAGCTTGGAACTTGTTGAGGTGGAGCCTCAGGGGTTGAACCAAAGGCCATTGCTGAGGACAGATTATTCAGGGTCAGAGGGGATGGGGAAGACCTGGCAAGGGATGGGGTTAGAAGGAGAGATAGGGTCAGAATACATTTAAGAGCAAGTGGGATCAGGGGCTGTTTGAAAGCTAAGAGTTGCTGGAGTTTCTAGTCCTTGCAACCTGAAAGGAAGAAGAAACATTGTTTTTTTTAAGTGACAGCTGATATGGATCTTGGGACCAGTCCAGCTCCCAATAGATTGAGCGATGTCTCTAAAGGGAGAGCTGTCTGCAGCAGTTCACAATAGTGGGGGTGGATTGAAGAAAACATCAAATATTGCAAAGGTATCAGTGATCGTGAGTGGATCCAAAAAAGGGTGAGACATCATCTGGAATCCGTGTGGGATGTCAGGTATGGAGGGAGGGAAGAGAAAAGAGATATGGCTGTAAAAGTAAGTCTTTGTAAATAAATGTCACAGACAAGGAGTGAAAGAGACAACAATGATGGTGAACATGGATGAAAGGTACAAACAAAAATTATGGTAAAGGAAGGAGCAGAAGTTCTTCAATGTTAGCTTTCCTGAAAGAGAAGTGTCAGTAAATCAAATTTTACAAATAATAAAAAGGCTAAAATAAAAACTGAAAATGCTGCAATAAATGAAAGTGAATCAAGTAAAGGTGTGTTAAGTAGTGAGCTGGGTGTGTTCTGTGTAGAGTTCCAGACCAGGTGAAGATGGTGCAAGGCCTGATTATCATGC
>NC_090355.1:36848498-36893967 GCF_035084215.1 Heptranchias perlo | reverse complement strand
TCTGAGAGACTGTTATAACTGAGAGAGGGATGTTACGTACAATTCCTGAACAACGTATAAAGAACACAGAGAGCCGTCATTACCTATCGACGTGCTGACATCAGCAGAAAACAGCCAATCCGCTGCCTTTTTAGCATCCGGACCCACCAGGTAGAATTTCCCGAAGTACGACATGTCGAAGACCGCGGCCGTGTTCCTGCAGGTTACGCACTCGAACTTAATCTGCATAACACAGAACAAGGTAAACCAGCATCCTGATATCCCCAAGGCACTAATGGCTGGACCCAGGGAGCAATGTCCAGCTCCCCAGGGAGCAATGTCCAGCTCCCCAGGCGTATCTGCTACAAACTAAATCCTACAGACCCCACAGTGCCAGGTCCAGTTACCCTCAGTACCATGGGTGAGGGGGTGGGGAAATCAGGCAGCATTCCCAGTCTGGATCAGTGAGGATGGAGGAGTCCGGGAGAGGGAGCAGGAGCAGGACCAGGAGAGGGAGAAGCACCGAGAGAGGGAGAGGGAGAGGGACTGGGAGAGGGAGAGAGAGAGGGAAAGGGAGAGGGAACGAGAGAGGGAGAGGGAGAGGGACGGGAGAGGGAGAGGGACCGAGAGAGGGAGAGGGACCGAGAGAGGGAGAGGGAACAAGAGAGGGAGAGGGAGAGGGACCGGGAGAGGGAGAGGGAGAGGGACCGAGAGAGGGAGAGGGAGAGGGACCGGGAGAGGGAGAGGGACCGGGAGAGGGAGAGGGACCGGGAGAGGGAGAGGGACCGGGAGAGGGAGAGGGAGAGGGACCGGGAGAGGGACCGGGAGAGGGAGAGGGAGAGGGACCGGGAGAGGGAGAGGGAGAGGGACCGGGAGAGGGAGAGGGAGAGGGACCGGGAGAGGGACCGGGAGAGGGAGAGGGAGAGGGAGAGGGAGAGGGAGAGGGAGAGGGAGAGGGACCGGGAGAGGGAGAGGGAGAGGGACCGGGGAGAGGGAGAGGGAGAGGGACCGGGAGAGGGACCGGGAGAGGGAGAGGGAGAGGGACCGGGAGAGGGAGAGGGAGAGGGACCGGGAGAGGGAGAGGGACCGGGAGAGGGACCGGGAGAGGGAGAGGGAGAGGGACCGGGAGAGGGAGAGGGACCGAGAGAGAGAGAGGGACCGGGAGAGGGAGAGGGACTGGGAGAGGGAGAGGGACCGGGAGAGGGACCGGGAGAGGGAGAGGGAGAGGGACCGGGAGAGGGAGAGGGACCGAGAGAGAGAGAGGGACCGGGAGAGGGAGAGGGACTGGGAGAGGGAGAGGGACTGGGAGTGGAGAGGGAGAGGGACCGGGAGAGGGAACGAGAGAGAGAGAGGCAGAGGGACCGGGAGAGGGACCGGGAGAGGGAGAGGGACCGGGAGAGGGAGAGGGACCGAGAGAGGGAGAGGGACCGGGAGAGGGAGAGGGACCGGGAGAGGGAGAGGGACCGGGAGAGGGAGAGGGACCGGGAGAGGGAGAGGGACCGGGAGAGGGAGAGGGAGAGGGAGAGGGAGAGGGAGAGGGAGAGGGACCAGAACCGGAACCGTAACCAGAAGAGAGAGGGAAAGGGAGTGGGAGAGGGAGAGGGAAAGGGAGTGGGAGAGGGACCAGGAGAGGGAGAGGGACCGGGAGAGGGAGAGGGACCGGGAGAGGGAGAGGGACCGGGAGAGGGAGAGGGACCGGGAGAGGGAGAGGGACCGGGAGAGGGAGAGGGACCGGGAGAGGGACCGGGAGTGGGAGAGGGACCGGGAGAGGGAGAGGGACCGGGAGAGGGAGAGGGACCGGGAGAGGGACCGGGAGTGGGAGAGGGACCGGGAGAGGGGACCGGGAGTGGGAGAGGGAGAGGGAGAGGGAGAGGGACCGGGAGTGGGAGAGGGAGAGGGACCGGGAGAGGGAGAGGGACCGGGAGAGGGAGAGGGACCGGGAGAGGGAGATGGACCGGGAGAGGGACCGGGAGTGGGAGAGGGACCGGGAGAGGGACCGGGAGTGGGAGAGGACCGGGAGTGGGAGAGGGACCGGGAGTGGGAGTGGGAGAGGGAGAGGGAGAGGGAGAGGGAGTGGGAGAGGACCGGGAGAGGGAGAGGGACCGGGAGTGGGTGCAGAAGCGGGAGTGGGAGTGGGAGAGGGAGAGGGAGTGGGAGAGGGACCGGGAGTGGGAGTGGGAGAGGGAGAGGGAGAGGGAGTGGGAGAGGGACCGGGAGTGGGAGTGGAGAGGGAGAGGGAGAGGGAGTGGGAGAGGGACCGGGAGAGGGAGAGGGACCGGAGTGGAGAGGGACCGGGAGAGGGAGAGGGACCGGGAGAGGGAGAGAGAGAGGGAAAGGGACCGGGAGTGGGAGAGGGACCGGGAGTGGGAGAGGGACCGGGAGAGGGAGAGGGAGAGGGAGAGGGACCGGGAGTGGGAGAGGGACCGGGAGAGGGAGAGGGAGAGGGAGAGGGACCGGGAGAGGGAGAGGGACCGGGAGTGGGTGCAGAAGCGGGAGTGGGAGAGGGACCGGGAGTGGGAGTGGGAGAGGGAGAGGGAGAGGGAGAGGGAGAGGGAGTGGGAGAGGGACCGGGAGAGGGAGAGGGAGAGGGACCGGGAGTGGGAGAGGGACCGGGAGAGAGAGGAGGACCGGGAGTGGGTGCAGAAGCGGGAGTGGGAGAGAGGGACCGGGAGTGGGAGTGGGAGAGGGAGAGGGAGAGGGAGAGGGAGAGGGAGAGGGAGAGGGAGAGGGAGAGGGACCGGGAGAGGGAGAGGGAGAGGGACCGGGAGAGGGAGAGGGACCGGGAGTGGGTGCAGAAGCGGGAGTGGGAGAGGGACCGGGAGTGGGAGTGGGAGAGGGAGAGGGAGAGGGAGAGGGAGAGTGAGTGGGAGAGGGACCGGGAGAGGGAGAGGGAGAGGGACCGGGAGTGGAGAGGGACCGGGAGAGGGAGAGGGAGAGGGAGAGGGACCGGGAGTGGGAGAGGGACCGGGAGTGGGAGAGGGGGTGGGTTCCACTCTGACATCTTTCACACAGCTGGTGTAATATGTGGCCCTGGAGAATGGGGGAACCCTGGGGAGGGGGGAGAGAGTCAGCACCTTCAGGGGAGGGGGGAGAGAGTCAGCACCTTCAGGGGAGGGGGAGAGAGAGTCAGCACCTTCAGGGGAGGGGGGGAGAGTCAGCACCTTCAGGGGAGGGGGGGAGAGTCAGCACCTTCAGGGGAGGGGGAGAGAGAGTCAGCACCTTCAGGGGAGGGGGGGAGAGAGTCAGCACCTTCAGGGGAGGGGGAGAGAGTCAGCACCTTCAGGGGAGGGGGGAGAGGGTCAGCACCTTCAGGGGAGGGGGGAAGATAGAGGAGTGACATTTAAAATCACTAAGAGTGGCCTGGATTGCAACGACTGGCTGGCGGACTTTGGCCTCTCCGTCCATGTCTCCCCCACTGTCTCCCCCACAATTGTCTCTTTTGCGGTCTTGGCCCCACCTGTACCACTCTCCCCCATGTGTGTCCACACCTCCCTTTCTTTGTTTCACTCTCCCCTCCGTGTCTGTCTGTCTCTCCCTCTCCCCTCCGTGTCCGTCTGTCTCTCACTCTCCCCTCTGTGTCTGTCTGTCTCTCCCTCTCCCCTCCGTGTCCGTCTGTCTCTCACTCTCCCCTCCGTGTCCGTCTGTCTCTCCCTCTCCCCTCCGTGTCCGTCTGTCTCTCACTCTCCCCTCTGTGTCTGTCTGTCTCTCCCTCTCCCTCCGTGTCCGTCTGTCTCTCACTCTCCCCTCCGTGTCCGTCTGTCTCTCACTCTCCCCTCCGTGTCCGTCTGTCTCTCCCTCTCCCCTCCGTGTCCGTCTGTCTCTCCCTCTCCCTCCGTGTCCGTCTGTCTCTCACTCTCCCCTCCGTGTCCGTCTGTCTCTCACTCTCCCCTGGTAAGTGGAGAGTTAATAAATGTACGAAAGCATCTGATTGGTTCAGGACTGTGCAGACTCTGATTGCTCACCTTGCTGATGTGGATTTTTTTCATGAGTGACCGTATTTGAAGCAAACTTCCCTGAACACTGGAGACCACTCACACTTACCTTGTCATGGTGCGGTGGGAAATCGAAGGTGTACTCATCTCGCAGCAGCTGATTATACGAGTAATTCTCATGCCGTTTGTTGCCATAAGCACCGTAATAATCGTAATCCAGAACCTAGAGCAGAGAGAGTGACAATAGGACAGAAAGATCAATAACAAGAGAGAACCAGGCTGAATATAGAAAGTTCAGAGAGGAAGTGAAAAAGGAAATAAGAGGGGCAAAGAGAGAGTATGAGAACAGACTGGCGACCAACATAAAAGGGAATCCAAAAGTTGTCTTCAGGCTGTAAACAGTAAACGGGTGGTAAGAGGAGGGGTGGGGCCGATTAGGGACCATAAAGGAGATCTACTCATGGAGGCAGAGGGATGGCCAAGGTACTAAATGAGTACTTTGCATCTGTCTTTACCAAGGAAGAAGATGCTGCCAGAGTCTCAGTAAAGGAAGATATAGTTGAGATACTGGATGGGCTAAAAACTGATAAAGAGGAGGTACTAGAAAGGCTAGCTGTACTTAAAGTAGATAAGTCACCCGGCCCGGATGGGATACATCCTAGGTTGCTGAGGGAAGTAAGGGTGGAAATTGTGGAGTTTCTGGCCATAATCTTCCAAACATCCTTAGATACGGGGGGTGGTGCCAGAGGACTGGAGAATTGCAAATGTTACACCCTTGTTCAAAAAAGGGTGTAAGGATAAACCCAGCAACTACAGGACAGTCAGTTTAACCTCAGTGGTTGGGGAAACTTTTAGAAACGATAATCCGGGACAGAATTAACAGTCACTTGGACAAGTGTGGATTGATTAGGGAAAGCCAGCATGGATTTGTTAAAGGCAAATTGTGTTTAACTAACCTGATAGAGTTTTTTGATGAGGTAACAGAGAGGGTCGATGAGGGCAATGCGGTGGATGTGGTGTATATGGACTTTCAAACGGCGTTTGATTAAGTGCTGCAGAAAAGGCTTATCATCAAGATTGAAGCCCATGGAATAAAGGGGGCAGTAGCAACATGGATACAGAATTGGCTAAGGGACAGGAAAGAGAGAGTAGTGGTGAACGGTTGTTTTTCGGACTGGAGGGAGGTGTACAGTGGTGTTCCCCAGGGGTCGGTGCTGGGACCACTGCTTTTCTTGATATATATTAATGACTTGAACTTGGGTGTACAGGGCACAATTTCAAAATTTGCAGATGACACAAAACTTGGAAGGATAATGAACAGTGAGGAGGATAGTGATAGACTTCAAGAGGATATAGACAGGCTGAGTCATGGGCGGACACGTGGCAGATGAAATTTAACGCAGAAAAATGTGAAGTGATGTGTTTCGGTAGGAAGAATGAGGAGAGGCAAAATAAACTAAAGGGCACAATTCTAAAAGGGGTACAAGAACAGAGAGATCTGGGGGTGTATGTGCACAAATCTTTGAAAGTGGCAGGGCAGGTTGAGAAAGTGGTTAAAAAAGCATACGGGATCCTGGACTTTATAAATAGAGGCAGAGAGTACAAAAGTATGGAAGTCATGATGAACCTTTATAAATCACTGGTTCGGCCACAACTGGAGTATTGTGTCCAGTTCTGGGCACCGCACTTTAGGAAAGATGTGAAGGCCTTAGAGAGGGTGCAGAAGAGATTTACTAGAATGATTCCAGGGATGAGGGACTTTAGTTACGTGGATAGACTGGAGAAGCTGGGGTTGTTCTCCTTGGAACAGAGACGGTTGTGAGGAGATTTGATCGAGGTATTCAAAATCATGAAGGGTCTAGACAGAGTAGATAGAAAGAAACTGTTCCCATTGGTGGAAGGGTCAAGAACCAGAGGACATAGATTTAAGGTGATTGGCAAAAAAAACAAAGGTGACATGTGGGAAAACCTTTTTTACCCAGCGAGTGGTTAGGATCTGGAATGCACTGCCCGAGGGGGTGGTGGAGGCAGATTCAATCATGGCCTTCAAAAGGGAACTGGATAAGTACTTGAAAGGAAAAAATGTGCAGGGCTACGGGGATAGGGCGGGGGAGCGGGACAAGCTGGATTGCTCTTGCAGAGAGCCGTCGCAGACTCGATGGGCCGAATGGCCTCCTTCCGTGCTGTAACCTTTCTATAATTCCAAATGGGCAGAAAGAAACAGAGAGCGAGAGAGACAGACAAAGAGGCATACAAACACACCCCAATGGGGGACAGACAGCGAGGGAGACAGACAGACAGACAGACAGAGAGAGAGTGAGACAGACAGAGAGAGAGACACACAGAGACAGAGAGAGACACACAGAGACAGAGAGAGACACACAGAGACAGAGAGAGACACACAGAGACAGAGAGAGACACACAGAGACAGAGACAGATAGACAGATAGACAGAGAGAGAGAAACAGAAAGAGAGAGAGAAACAGAGAGAGAGACAGACAGACAGACAGACAGAGAGAAGGACAGAGAGAGAGAGAGAGGCAGGGAGAGAGATAGACAGACAGAGAGAGAGAGAGACAGACAGACAGACAGAGACAGAGAGAGAGACATACACACAGACTGGGAGAGACAGACAAGGAGAGAGACACACACACACAGACAGAGAGAGAGAGACAGAGCGAGATAGACAGGCAGAGAGAGCGAGAGAGCGAGAGAGAGAGAGGCAGAGAGAGAGAGAGAGGCAGAGCGAGAGAGAGAGAGAGGCAGAGCGAGAGAGAGCGAGAGAGAGAGAGGCAGAGCGAGAGAGAGAGAGGCAGAGCGAGAGAGAGAGAGAGGCAGAGCGAGAGAGAGAGAGGCAGAGAGAGAGAGAGAGAGAGGCAGAGAGAGAGAGAGAGGGGCAGAGCGAGAGAGAGAGAGAGAGGGGCAGAGCGAGAGAGAGAGGCAGAGCGAGAGAGAGAGAGAGAGAGAGGCAGAGCGAGAGAGAGAGAGAGAGAGGGGCAGAGCGAGAGAGAGAGAGGCAGAGCGAGAGAGAGAGAGAGGCAGAGCGAGAGAGAGAGAGGCAGAGCGAGAGAGAGAGAGAGAGGCAGAGCGAGAGAGAGAGAGAGAGGCAGAGCGAGAGAGAGAGAGAGAGAGAGAGGCACAGAGGGAGAGAGGCACAGAGCGAGAGAGAGACACAGAGCGAGAGAGAGACACAGAGCGAGAGAGAGACACAGAGCGAGAGAGAGACACAGAGCGAGAGAGAGACACAGAGCGAGAGAGAGACACAGAGCGAGAGAGAGACACAGAGCGAGAGAGAGACACAGAGCGAGAGAGAGAGACACAGAGCGAGAGAGAGAGACACAGAGCGAGAGAGAGAGAGAGACAGAGCGAGAGAGAGAGACAGAGAGACAGAGCGAGAGAGAGACAGAACAAGAGACAGACAGACAGACAGAGAGAGACACAGAGAGAGAGATACACACAGATAGGGAGAGACAGACAGAGAGACAGACAGAGAGAGACACACAGAGAGACACACACAAACAGAGAGAGAGAGCCAGGCAGAGAGAGAGAGACAGGCAGAGAGAGAGAGACAGAGAGAGACATACAGACAGAGAGAGACAGACAGAGAGAGACACAGAGAGAGAGACAGACAGACAGAGAGAGAGAGAGACAGGCAGAGACAGAGCAAGCGAGAGAGAGACAGAGAGAGACAGAGACAGAGACAGAGCGAGAGAGAGAGACAAAGCGAGAGAGAGAGACAGAGCGAGAGAGAGAGACAGAGCGAGAGAGAGAGACAGAGCGAGAGAGAGAGAGAGAGAGAGACAGAGCGAGAGAGAGAGACAGAGCGAGAGAGAGAGACAGAGTGAGACAGAGCGAGACAGAGCGAGAGAGAGAGACAGAGCGAGAGAGAGAGAGAGAGAGAGACAGAGCGAGACAGAGCGAGAGAGAGAGACAGAGCGAGAGAGACAGAGAGAGAGAGAGAGACAGAGAGAGAGAGAGAGAGCGAGAGCGAGAGAGAGAGACAGAGCGAGAGAGACAGAGCGAGAGAGAGAGACAGAGCGAGAGAGAGAGAGACAGAGCGAGAGAGAGAGAGACAGAGCGAGAGAGAGAGAGACAGAGCGAGAGAGAGAGAGACAGAGCGAGAGAGAGAGACAGAGCGAGAGAGAGAGAGACAGAGCGAGAGAGACAGAGCGAGACAGAGCGAGAGACAGAGCGAGACAGAGCGAGAGAGAACGAGAGAGAGAGAGAGACAGAGCGAGAGAGAGAGAGACAGAGCGAGAGAGAGTGAGAGAGAGAGAGACAGAGCGAGAGACAGAGCGAGAGAGAAAGAGCGAGAGAGACAGAGCGAGAGAGAGAGAGAGACAGAGTGAGAGAGAGAGAGAGACAGAACGAGAGAGAGAGACAGAACGAGAGAGAGAGACAGAGCGAGAGAGAGAGAGAGAGAGAGACAGAGCCGGAGAGAGAGAGAGAGACAGAGCGAGAGAGAGAGAGAGACAGAGCGAGAGAGAGAGAGAGAGACAGAGCGAGAGAGAGAGACAGAGTGAGAGAGAGAGAGACAGAGCGAGAGAGAGAGAGACAGAGCGAGAGAGAGAGAGACAGAGCGAGAGAGAGAGACAGAGCGAGAGAGAGAGAGAGAGAGAGACAGAACGAGAGAGAGAGACAGAACGAGAGAGAGAGACAGAACGAGAGAGAGAGACAGAACGAGAGAGAGACAGATAGACAGAGAGACACAGAGAGAGACATACACACAGATGGGGACAGACAGACAGACAGAGAGAGACACACAGAGAGACACACACAAACAGACAGAGAGAGACAGGCAGAGAGAGAGAGACAGACAGACAGACAGCGAGAGACACACACACAGACAGGGAGTGAGTGATAGACAGAGAGAGACACACACAGATAGAGAGAGAGACAGGCAGACAGAGAGAGAGAGACAGACAGACAGACAGAGAGAAAGAGACAGACATACACACAGACAGGGAGAGACACACACAGACAGAGAGAGACACACACAGACAGAGAGAGACACACACAGACAGGGAGAGACACACACAGACAGAGAGAGGGAGGGAGGGAGGGAGACATAAACACAGACAGGGAGAGAGAGATAGACAGAGAGAGAGAGAGACACACACAGACACGGAGAGAGAGAGAGAGTCACAGAGAGAGAGACACACACAGACAGAGAGACAGAAACACAGACAGGGAGAGATAGAGAGAGACACACACAGACAGAGAAAGCCAGGCAGAGAGAGAGACAGACAGACAGAGAGCGGGACAGACAGACAGAGAGCGAGACAGACAGACAGACAGACAGAGAGAGAGACAGACAGACAGACACAGACAGGCAGAGAGGGGTCAATAGGGTACAGAGATCCCAGTGAATCTGTGCTGAACCCTCTCGACTGCCTCAACATCCTTCCTATAGTGTGGAGCCCAAAACTGTGCACCGTTTCCACCTGTGGTTGGACTGAGATTTTACATTGTTTCACTCTTACATTTCCATTTTCCACAAAAAAATCAATTTTGAAACTCTGCTGAAAACAACAGACTCTGCACAGACATCATGGCCCCACCTCCCCACCATATCCCTCAATCCCACCGACCCACCATATCCCTCAATCCCACCGACCCACCATATCCCTCAATCCCACCGACCCACCATATCCCTCAATCCCACCGACCCACCATATCCCTCAATCCCACCGACCCACCATATCCCTCAATCCCACCTACCCACCATAATCCCTCAATCCCACCTACCCACCATATCCCTCAATCCCACCTACCCACCATATCCCTCAATCCCACCTACCCACCATATCCCTCAATCCCACCTACCCACCATATCCCTCAATCCCACCGACCCACCATATCCCTCAATCCCACCGACCCACCATATCCCTCAATCCCACCGACCCACCATATCCCTCAATCCCACCTACCCACCATATCCCTCAATCCCACCGACCCACCATATCCCTCAATCCCACCTACCCACCATATCCCTCAATCCCACCGACCCACCATATCCCTCAATCCCACCTACCCACCATATCCCTCAATCCCACCTACCCACCATATCCCTCAATCCCACCGACCCACCATATCCCTCAATCCCACCGACCCACCATATCCCTCAATCCCACCTACCCACCATATCCCTCAATCCCACCGACCCACCATATCCCTCAATCCCACCTACCCACCATATCCCTCAATCCCACCTACCCACCATATCCCTCAATCCCACCTACCCACCATATCCCTCAATCCCACCGACCCACCATATCCCTCAATCCCACCTACCCACCATATCCCTCAATCCCACCTACCCACCATATCCCTCAATCCCACCGACCCACCATATCCCTCAATCCCACCGACCCACCATATCCCTCAATCCCACCTACCCACCATATCCCTCAATCCCACCGACCCACCATATCCCTCAATCCCACCTACCCACCATATCCCTCAATCCCACCTACCCACCATATCCCTCAATCCCACCTACCCACCATATCCCTCAATCCCACCGACCCACCATATCCCTCAATCCCACCTACCCACCATATCCCTCAATCCCACCTACCCACCATATCCCTCAATCCCACCGACCCACCATATCCCTCAATCCCACCTACCCACCATATCCCTCAATCCCACCTACCCATCTTCTCACCATATCCCTCAATCCCACCTACCCACTAACTCACTATACCACCGAATCCAAACTACCCATCTTCTTACCTTATCTCTCCACCCTTTCTCTCTCCACAAACACATCGAGTTGTCTCTTGACCTCATTTCTGCTTCAATGTCCTTCCCTTGTAACTCATCCCAAAACTCAATTACTCTTTGCCTGTCCAAGTTTCGACCTCCTGTCCCCCACTCTCAAGTCTCTTTTATCTCAGTCTTTAAATCTTACTCTCTCTTTATTTCTCTTAGAATCACGGAATCATACAATGGCTACAGCACGGAAGGAGGCCATTCGGCCCATTGAGTCCATGCCAGAGCAATCCGGCCAGTCCCACGCCCCCGCCCTATCCCCGTAGCTCTGCAAATTTTTTCCCTTCAATTACTTATCCAGTTCCCTTTTGAAGGCCATGATTGAATCTGCCTCCACCACCCCCTCGGGCAGTGCATTCCAGATCATAACCACTCACTGTGTAAAAAGGTTTTTCCTCATGTCATCTTTGGTTCTTTTGCCAAGCACCTTAAATCTATGTCCTCTGGTTCTTGACCTTTCCACCAATGGGAACAGTTTCTCTCTATCTACTCTGTCTAGACCCTTCATGATTTTGAACACCTCGATCAAATCTCCTCGCAACCTTCTCTGTTCCAAGGAGAACAACCCCAGCTTCTCCAGTCTATCCACGTAACTAAAGTCCCTCATCCCTGGAATCATTCCAGTAAATCTCTTCTGCACCCTCTCCAAGGCCTTCACATCTTTCCTAACGTGCGGTGCCCAGAACTGGACACAATACTTCAGTTGTGGCCGAACCAGTGTTTTATAAAGGTTCATCATGACTTCCTTGCTTTTTTTATTCGTTCACGGGATGTGGGCGTCGCTGGTGAGGCCGGCATTTATTGCCCATCCCTAATTGCCCTTGAGAAGGTGGTGGTGAGCCGCCTTCTTGAACCGCTGCAGTCCCTGTGGTGAAGGTTCTCCCACAGTGCTGTTAGGAAGGGAGTTCGAGGATTTTAGAAGTTTACAACATGGAAACAGGCCCTTCGGCCCAACATGTCCATGTCGCCCAGTTTATACCACTAAGCTAGTCCCAGTGGTAGCATAGTGGTTATGTTACTGGGCTAGTAATCCAAAGGCCTGGACTAAAATCCAGAGTCATGAGTTCAAATCCCGCCACGGCAGCTGGCGAATTTAAATTCAATTAATTAAATAAAAATCTGGAATTAAAAGTAGATTACTAGTATCAGTAATGATGGCCATGAAACTACCCGATTGTCGTAAAAACCCATCTGGTTCACTAATGTCCTTTAAGGGAAGGAAGCCTGCCGTCCTTACCCGGTCTGGCCTATATGTGACTCCAGACCCACAGCAATGTGGTTGATTCTTAATTGCCCTCTGAAATGGCCCAGCAAGCCACTCAGTTGTAAAATCTCACTACGAAAAGTCATAATAAGAATAAAACCGGGCGGACCACCCGGCATCGGCCACGACAACGGCAAAACACCAAGCCCAGTCGACCCTGCAAAGTCCTCTTCACTAACATCTGGGGACTTGTGCCAAAATTGGGAGAGCTGTCCCACAGACTAGTCAAGCAACAGCCTGACACAGCCATACTCACAGAATCATATCTTTCAGCCAACGTCCCAGACTCTTCCATCACCATCCCTGGGTATGTCCTGTCCCACCGGCAGGACAGACCCACCAGAGGTGGCGGTACAGTGATACACAGTCAGGAGGGAATGGCCCTGGGAGTCCTCAACATTGACTCTGGACCCCATGAAATCTCATGGCATCAGGTCAAACATGGGCAAGGAAACCTCCTGCTGATTACCACCTACCGCCCTCCCTCAGCTGATGAATCAGTCCTCCTCCATGTTGAGCAACACTTGGAGGAAGCACTGAGGGTAGCAAGGGCACAGAATGTACTCTGGGTGGGGGACTTCAATGTCCATCACCAAGAGTGGCTCAGTAGCACCACTACTGACCGAGTCCTGAAGGACACAGCTGCCAGACTGGGCCTGCGGCAGGTGGTGAGCGAACCAACACGAGGGAAAAACTGACTTGACCTCGTCCTCACCAATCTATCTGTCCATGACAGTATTGGCAGGAGTGACCACCGCAAGGTCCTCGTGGAGATGAAGTGCCGTCTTCACACTGAGGACACCATCCAACGTGTTGTGTGGCACTACCACCGTGCTAAATGGGATAGATTCAGAATGGATCTAGCAGCTGAAAACTGGGCATCCATGAGGTGCTGTGGGCCATCAGCAGCAGCAGAATTATATTCCAGCACAATCTGTAACCTCATGGCCCGGCATATTCCTCACTCTACCATTACCAAACAAGCCAGGGGATCAACCCTGGTTCAATGAGGAGTGTAGAAGAGCATGCCAGGAGCAGCACCAGGCGTACCTAAAAATGAGGTGCCAACCTGGTGAAGCTACAACTCAGGACTACATGCACGCTAAACAGCGGAAGCAACATGCTATAGACAGAGCTAAGCGATTCCACAACCAACGGATCAGATCAAAGCTCTGCAGTCCTGCCACATCCAGTCGTGAATGGTGGTGGACAATTAAACAACTAACGGGAGGAGGAGGCTCTGCAAACATCCCCATCCTCAATGATGGCGGAGTCCAGCACATGAGTGCAAAAGACAAGGCTGAAGCGTTTGCAACCATCTTCAGCCAGAAGTGCCGAGTGGATGATCCATCTCGGCCTCCTCCCGATATCCCCACCATCACGGAAGCCAGTCTTCGGCCAATTCGATTCACTCCACGTGATATCAAGAAACGGCTGAGTGCACTGGATACAGCAAAGGCTATGGGCCCCGACAACATCCCAGCTGTAGTGCTGAAGACTTGTGCTCCAGATCTAGCTGCGCCTTGAGCCAAGCTGTTCCTGTACAGCTACAACACTGACATCTACCCGACAATGTGGAAAATTGCCCAGGTATGTCCTGTCCACAAAAAGCAGGACAAATCCAATCCGGCCAATTACCGCCCCATCAGTCTACTCTCAATCATCAGCAAAGTGATGGAAGGTGTCATCGACAGTGCTATCAAGCGGCACTTACTCACCAATAACCTGCTCACCGATGCTCAGTTTGGGTTCCGCCAGGACCACTCGGCTCCAGACCTCATTACAGCCTTGGTCCAAACATGGACAAAAGAGCTGAATTCCAGAGGTGAGGTGAGAGTGACTGCCCTTGACATCAAGGCAGCATTTGACCGAGTGTGGCACCAAGGAGCCCAAGTAAAATTGAAGTCAATGGGAATCAGGGGGAAAACTCTCCAGTGGCTGGAGTCATACCTAGCACAAAGGAGGCCAATCATCTCAGCCCCAGGGCATTGCTGCAGGAGTTCCTCAGGGCAGTGTCCTAGGCCCAACCATCTTCAGCTGCTTCATCAATGACCTTCCCTCCATCATAAGGTCAGAAATGGGGATGTTCGCTGATGACTGCACAGTGTTCAGTTCCATTCGCAACCCCTCAGATAATGAAGCAGTCCGAGCCTGCATGCAGCAAGACCTGGACAACATCCAGGCTTGGGCTCATAAGTGGCAAGTAACATTCACGCCAGATAAGTGCCAGGCAATGACCATCTCCAACAAGAGAGAGTCCAACCACCTCCCCTTGACATTCAACGGCATTACCATCGCCGAATCCCCCACCATCAACATCCTGGGGGTCACCATTGACCAGAAACTTAACTGGACCAGCCATATAAATACTGTGGCTACGAGAGCAGGTCAGAGGCTGGGTATTCTGCGGCGAGTGACTCACCTCCTGACTCCCCAAAGCCTTTCCACCATCTACAAGGCACAAGTCAGGAGTGTGATGGAATACTCTCCACTTGCCTGGATGAGTGCAGCTCCAACAACACTCAAGAAGCTCGACACCATCCAAGATAAAGCAGCCCGCTTGATTGGCACCCATTCCACCACCCTAAACATTCACTCCCTTCACCACCGGCGCACTGTGGCTGCAGTGTGCACCATCCACAGGATGCACTGCAGCAACTCGCCAAGGCTTCTTCGACAGCACTTCCCAAACCCGCGACCTCTACCACCTAGAATGACAAGAGCAGCAGGCGCATGGGAACAACACCACCTGCACGTTCCCCTCCAAGTCACACACCATCCCGACTTGGAAATATATCGCCGTTCCTTCATTGTCGCTGCGTCAAAATTCTGGAACTCCCTTCCTAACAGCACTGTGGGAGAACCGTCACCACACGGACTGCAGCGGTTCAAGAAGGCGGCTCACCACCACCTTCTCGAGGGCAATTAGGGATGGGCAATAAATGCCGGCCTTGCCAGCGACGCCCACATCCCATGAACGAATTAAAAAAAAAGTTGCCTGCACTTGGCCCATATCCCTCTATACCCATCTTACCCATGTAACTGTCCAAATGCTTTTTAAAAGACAAAATTGTACCCGCCTCCACTACTGCCTCTGGCAGCTCGTTCCAGACACTCACCACCCTTTGAGTGAAAAAATTGCCCCTCTGGACCCTTTTGTATCTCTCCCCTCTCACCTTAAATCTATGCCCCCTCGTTATAGACTCCCCTACATTTGGGAAAAGATTTTGACTATCTACCTTATCTATGCCCCTCTATTTTATAGACTTCTATAAGATCACCCCTAAACCTCCTACTCTCCAGGGAAAAAAGTCTCAGTCTATCCAACCTCTCCCTATAAGTCAAACCATCAAGTCCCGGTAGCATCCTAGTAAATCTTTTCTGCACTCTTTCTAGTTTAATAATATCCTTTCTATAATAGGGTGACCAGAACTGTACACAGTATTCCAAGTGTGGCCTCACCAATGCCCTGTACAACTTCAACAAGACATCCCAACTCCTGTATTCAATGTTCTGACCAATGAAACCAAGCATGCTGAATGCCTTCTTCACCACCCTATCCACCTGTGACTCCACTTTCAAGGAGCTATGAACCTGTACTCCTAGATCTCTTTGTTCTATAACTCTCCCCAACGCCCTACCATTAACGGAGTAGGTCCTGGCCCGATTCAATCTACCAAAATGCATCACCTCACATTTATCTAAATTAAACTCCATCTGCCATTCATCGGCCCACTGGCCCAATTTATCAAGATCCCGTTGCAATCCTAGATAACCTTCTTCACTGTCCACAATGCCACCAATCTTGGTGTCATCTGCAAACTTACTAACCATGCCTCCTAAATTCTCATCCAAATCATTAATATAAATAACAAATAACAGCGGACCCAGCACCGATCCCTGAGGCACACCGCTGGTCACAGGCCTCCAGTTTGAAAAACAACCCTCTACAACCACCCTCTGTCTTCTGCCGTCAATCCAATTTTGATTCCAATTGGCTACCTCACCTTGGATCCCGTGAGATCTAACCTTATGTAACAACTTACCATGCGGTACCTTGTCAAAGGCTTTGCTAAAGTCCATGTAGACCACGTCTACTGCACAGCCCTCATCTATCTTCTTGGTTACCCCTTCAAAAAACTCAATCAAATTCGTGAGACATGATTTTCCTCTCACAAAACCATGCTGACTGTTCCTAATCAGTCCCTGCCTCTCCAAATGCCCGTAGATCCTGTCTCTCAGAATACCCTCTAACAACTTACCCACTACAGATGTCAGGCTCACCGGTCTGTAGTTCCCAGGCTTTTCCCTGCCGCCCTTCTTAAACAAAGGCACAACATTTGCTACCCTCCAATCTTCAGGCACCTCACCTGTAGCTGTCGATGATTCAAATATCTCTGCTAGGGGACCCGCAATTTCCTCCCTAACCTCCCATAACGTCCTGGGATACATTTCATCAGGTCCTGGAGATTTATCTACCTTGATGCGTGTTAAGACTTCCAGCACCTCCCTCTCTGTAATACGTACACTCCTCAAGACATCACTATTTATTTTCCCAAGTTCCCTAACATCCATGCCTTTCTCAACCGTAAATACCGATGCGAAATATTCATTTAGGATCTCACCCATCTCTTGTGGTTCCGCACATAGATGACCTTGTTGATCCTTAAGAGGCCCTACTCTCTCCCTAGTTACTCTTTTGCCCTTTATGTATTTGTAGAAGCTCTTTGGATTCACCTTTGCCTTATCTGCCAAAGCAATCTCATGTCCCCTTTTTGCCCTCCTGATTTCTCTCTTAACTCTACTCCGGCAATCACTATACTCTTCAAGGATATTTTGACCCAGTGATGATGAAGGAACGGCGATATATTTCCAAGTCGGGATGGTGTGTGTCTTGGAGGGGAACGTGCAGGTGGTGTTGTTCCCATGTGCCTGCTGCTCTTATCCTTCTAGGTGGTAGAGGTCGCGGGTTTGGGAGGTGCTGTCGAAGAAGCCTTGGCGAGTTGCTGCAGTGCATCCTGTAGATGGTACACACTGCAGCCACTGTGCGCCGGTGGTGAAGGGAGTGAATGTTTAGGGTGGTGGATGGGGTGCCAATCAAGCGGGCTGCTTTGTCCTGGATGGTGTCGAGCTTCTTGAGTGTTGTTGGAGCTGCACTCATCCAGGCAAGTGGAGAGTATTCCATCACACTCCTGACTTGTGCCTTGTAGATGGTGGAAAGGCTTTGGGGAGTCAGGAGGTGAGTCACTCACCGCAGAATACCCAGCCTCTGACCTGCTCTTGTAGCCACAGTATTTATGTGGCTGGTCCAGTTAAGTTTCTGGTCAATGGTGACCCCACAGAATGTTGATGGTGGGGGTGGCTTTTGTACTCTATTCCTCTATTTATAAATGATGTGGAGATGCCGGTGATGGACTGGGGTGGACAAATGTAAGGAATCTTACAACACCAGGTTATAGTCCAACAGTTTTATTTGAAAATCACAAGCTTTCGAAGTTCTCTGACTATATATGCGGTAAGCTTCATGGAATCCCACACTCACCTGACGAAGGAGAAAGCCTCCGAAAGCTTGTGATTTTCAAATAAAACTGTTGGACTATAACCTGGTGTTGTAAGATTCCGTATGCTTTTTTAACCGCTTTCTCAACCTGCCCTGCCACCTTCACGATTTGTGTACATAAACCCCCAGATCTCTCTGTTCCTTTTAGAATTGTGCCCTTTAGTTTATATTGCCTCTCATTCTTGCTATTGAAATGTATCACCTCGCATTTTTCTGCATTAAATTTCATCTGCCACGTGTCCGCTCTCTTGAAGTCTATCACTATCCTCCTCACTCCTTCCAAGTTTTGTGTCATCTGCAAATTTTGAAATTGTGCCCTGTACACCCAAGTCCAAGTCATTAATATATATCAAGAAAAGCAGTGGTCCCAGCACCGACCCCTGGGGAACACCACTGTACACCTCCCTCCAGTCCGAAAAACAACCGTTCACCACTACTCTCTGTTTCCTGTTACTTAGCCAATTCTGTATCCATGCTGCTACTGCCCCTTTTATTCCATGGGCTGCAATCTTTAAGACAAGTCTATCATGTGCCACTTTATCAAATGATTTTGAAAGTCCATATGCACCACATCAACTGCATTGCCCTCATCGACCCTCTCTGTTACCTCATCAAAAAACTCTATCAAGTTAGTTAGACACGATTTGCCTTTAACAAATCCGTACTGGCTTTCCCTAATCAATCCACACTTGTCCAAGTGACTGCTAATTCTGTCCCGGATTATCATTTCTAAAAGTTTCCCCACCACTGAGGTTAAACTGACTGGCCTGTAGTTACTGGGTTTATCTTTACAACCTTTTTTGAACAAGAGTGTAACATTTGCAATTCTCCAGTCCTCTGGCACCACCTCGGTGCCTTTCTCTATCTCATTCTATAGTACATTTACTGACCGTATCGGGCACTTCCTGGTTTTTAGTCTGCGCGGTTTGTCAATTGAGTTTCACTTCCTGGTTCTCGCAGCGTGGTTTGCATCAAGCTGATTGGTTGAGGGGACAGAGAGATCCTTTCTCCGCTCACGCAGCACGGGAAAAAACGCTGCAGTTTTTTGAACTCGGATTTCGAGGAAGTTGCCAAACAGAGCATGGTAAATCCAATGAATGGCGAGCACAGCTGGTTCATCGCACAAAGCAATTTCAGGGCCATTGTTTTTCGACAGGAATTAGCAATGACCTCAAGGAACAGAAGCTACTTACTGGCACAGGCCCCTCTGGATTGAACCAGCCAGGTCTCTCCCATCCGTGTCTCTCCTGGAAAACACAGCCCTGCTGGAGGATCTCCTGAGACCAGAGAAATGTTAATATCAGTCACCATCGGAAAAACAAATATTGGAAATATCTCATGCTCTGGGTGCAGTGAATGGTGCCGTTAAATCCTGGTTATAGTCATCAGTACAAGAGAGAGAAAACTCAACACAGTTTGGAAATCGACTCCAAAACCATTAGTTAGTTCTGGAATTCTCCACGTCCTTCTGGCACCCCCGACCCGTATCCCGGCCCGTACCCCAAATAACCTCTCTAACCACCTCGAGGACTCTAGAACCCTTCACCCTCCACACAAACCAAGACTGAATTACACAGCTCACTCCCATCCAGCATTTATTTAAATATTCAGGTAACAGGAGGATGTGGAGTCTGAGCGTCAGCATTTAATGAAACTATTTACAGTCTTTCTGCAGGATCTGCGTTGCTGCAGCTCCTCTCACAAACTGTGCAACATCTGTGACTAAAGTCCGGCAAATTCATCAAACCAGCATCAAAATCTGATCAGTGTCCCTGAGACTTACCGTCAGAGCCTCACGGACTGAGAGCATGAGTTAAAACACTGGTATTCTGATCCTGATCACAGACACACACACAGGATACTGGGTGCAGCCTATAGAGGCTTTTATTTACCATAAATATTTAACGTCTTTTCTTTTATATATTTAACAATCTGCGCATCACTGCACAATGTACAGGACAGGAACAGAGTGAAGCCCCTCAGTGCAGTCCAGGCAGCATTCTCTTACACATTCCGCTTCACACAAAGAATAACGAGGCAGCATTTACAGGGGGATACGAGGGAGGGGTCTGTGGAATCTGCTGGTATAATGTTCCTCAACTCACCTGTGTATCCTGGGGGTTTAAACCGTCAACAGTTCTGTTACAATAATGTCTGGAGGAACATTGTAGGATTGAATTAAGTGCTGTCTCCAGATATCAGTGAAGCAGAATCATAGCCACAGGATTTAAACGCAGCCCCCTCACTGCCATTAAACGCAGCCCCCTCACCGCCATTAAACGCAGCCCCCTCACCGCCATTAAACGCAGCCCCCTCACCGCCATTAAACGCAGCCCCCTCACCGCCATTAAACGCAGCCCCCTCACCGCCATTAAACGCAGCCCCCTCACCGCCATTAAACGCAGCCCCCTCACCGCCATTAAACACAAGCTGAAATATATTAGTCACTGAACAGATTTGCCTCTGACCGACACACCTGAAGTTTCTACAATGATGAGGCAGCAAATCATTTGTTTGACAACTTTCTGCGTTTGTGTGCCAGCCCAGTACCATGCAGAGATTGGGTGCCACAGAGGCAGGGCTGCGGAGAGGGGGTGCAATTACCCCACGTGCCTCTTTGGGGCAAGTCAGAATAGAAGTGGTGAAGGGTGAAAGAGAGAGGCTGCACTGGAGGGACAGGGAGCAGAGGTAAGGATACAGGACAGGTCTGAAGGAGATGCCGAGTGAGGGGACATTTCCGTTTACAGTTCTTTGGCTGTTTCTAGCAAGTACCACAGGGGAATTTATAGAAAAACACCAATGACAGGAGGCCAATTCTTGGTACAGTCCCACCTGTCAGTCTCGCCTGACAACAGCTCAGTGTGTGAGTTCACTGCATCTCTGCTCAAGCAAAGGATCTCAAGCCAAGGGGATCCCTTTGTCCTCCGTCCGAGGGGATCCCTTCGTCCTCCGTCCGAGGGGATCCCTCCGTCCGAGGGGATCCCTCCGTCCGAGGGGATCCCTTCGTCCTCCGTCCGAGGGGAGCCCCATTACCCCCACACCACTGTAAGTCTCCCCCTGGTGGTCACTACTGACCTGGTGCAATGGGTCCAGTCTCATGTTCCTTCCGGCCAGAGCCTCATCGTGGGGGAAAACCACTGAGTAATTCTTGGCGTAGGATTCGTGGCTTCGCTCTCGGATCCAACGATTGTCGTTGGTCATCGAATGATGAAAACGCCTGTAGCAGAAAACGCCGGATAGCACACAACCATCACACGCACACAAGTGCGACCATGCAAGAGACACATATTGCAGTGCAAGAGATATACAGGGCCCCGCTCACACTCGGGGGCCCCGCTCACACTCGGGGGCCCCGCTCACACTCGGGGGCCCCGCTCACACTGGTCATGGAGGAGTTAAGTAGCCCGGGCACAATGACTGTGTTGGAACCCCACAGTTTTACAAACTAAATGTAATTACAGGTTTCATTCAGATCATTAAAGAAAAGCATCAACTCCCATTTATTTCCTGAAAATCACTGCGTTCCAATTAAACACAAACCCATCAAACCACAATCAGAGATTGTGTAACCAGAGCCCAGGGATTGTCACTGAGCAGCGAGACCAGGAGCAGCGCAGAGATCTCGGAGGGTTGTGGGGCTGGAGGAGGTTACAGAGTTAGGGAGGGGTGAGGCTATGGAGGGATTGGAAAACAAGGATGAGAATTTTAAAATCGAGGCATTGCCGGACTGGGAGGGAGGTTTAATAAACCGTCACCAAATCCGGTGAGTGTTTAACCAGAGCAACTAACCAAGGGTGGGATTCTGGGAAGCACAGACGTGAAAGATAAATATTCTGGTGAAGCTTCCAACTGTTGGGTTAAACTGGCTCAGGATTATCGGCCGTTCACTCACCGGATGTCGTAGCTGTACATATCTTTCTCTGGCCGTCCATCGATGACCCAATCAGCCAACTCCTTCCCACAGCCACCTCCCAACATCATACCTGAGAAAGAGGAACCGAGAGGTGTCAGTCTACTCTCCGTCACTCTGTCTCTCAAACTTGCTGCTCAACCCTGGGGGCTTCACACTATCACTGCTCCTTTCCTTTAATGTATGTTTTACAGACATGTCACTGGCATCGGGGGGGGAGAGAAAGAGTGACCTCCTGCCCCTTAACCTCCGGTGTCAGCAGTGGCTCAGCGGTCACACTCTCACCTTGGAGTCAGAAGGTCGTGGGTTCGAGTCCCACTTCAAAGACTTGAGCACAAAGTCCAGGCCGACACTCCCAGTGCAGTACTGAGGGAGCGCCGCACTGTCGGAGGGTCAGTACTGAGGGAGCGCCGCACTGTCGGAGGGTCAGTACTGAGGGAGCGCCGCACTGTCGGAGGGTCAGTCCTGAGGGAGCGCCGCACTGTCGGAGGGTCAGTACTGAGGGAGCGCCGCACTGTCGGAGGGTCAGTACTGAGGGAGCGCCGCACTGTCGGAGGGTCAGTACTGAGGGAGCGCCGCACTGTCGGAGGGTCAGTACTGAGGGAGTGCTGCACTGTCGGAGGTGCCGTCTTTCGGATGAGACATTAAGACGTCTGACCTCTGAATCTCGTGGGAAGGCCGATGGGAGGGAGGCAAAACTGGTCAAGAGCCTCCCTGTCCTGGTCAAGCAGCTCCCAACAAGATCGAGACAGGAGGTGACGCAAAAGGAGACATTCGCCCGAAAACAACAGCTCCTCACCCTCGAGCAGCACTGATGGGCAATTCCACAACATCTATTGACCCGCAACAAGACACAGGAACAGATGTGGCTACTCGCAACTAATCCAAGTTCTTACCTGCGCTGTTGAATCCACATCCCAGGTAAAAGCCCCTGAGTTCTGGAGCCTCTCCCATCAGGGGCTTGTGGTCAGCGGTGAAGGCCTCTACACAAACAAGGCACCATTACCGTTAGACACACTCACTGAAGGCATGGAACAGAATCTCCGCTAGAAAATTGTGCTTGAGAAACAGTGACCAGCCCCGAACCCTCCCGACAATGATCACCACCGCCTCAGACCCACCACACTGCAGGAATTCATTTCGACTAACTGAAACTCTTCCACACTCCCTGGTCCCGAAGATGGGTCGAGTTGGGAATCCCAGTAGGGTCCGGGTTAGAACTCTGCAATGAAGCTCCCAAACCCCCTCCCCAGCTCCATCTAAAGGAAGTGACTGGTACCAGGGCCCCTCTTCCACATCCACAGCCCAGGGGAAAGAATTCCTTCAACCCCCGCCCTTCAAGGTATCACAGGAGGAACAGCACAGGAGGAGGCCATTCGGCCCATCGTCTGTACCAGCTCTTTGAAAGCTGTCCAATTAGTCCCGCTCCCCTGCTCTTTCCTCATTGCCCTGCAAATGTTTCTATTTTAATTATTTATCCAATTCCCTTTTGAAAGTTATTATTGAATCTGCTTCCACCGCCCTTTCAGGCAGTGAATTCCAGATCAGAACAACTCGCTGCGTAAAAAAATATTTCCTCATCTCCCCTCTGGTTCTTTGGCCAATTACCTTAAATCTGTGTCCTCTGGTTACCGACCCTCCTGCCACTGGAAACAGTTTCTCCTTATTTACTCTCTCAAAACCCCTCATGATTTTGAACGCCTCTATTAAATCTCCCCTTAACCTTCTCTGTTCCAAGGAGAACAATCCCAGCTTCTTTGCTGTGTAATGCTACAGAACTATCTAAAGACTGACCATTAACATGACCAATGCTGAGTGAAAGTAACACCAGGAGACCCCACCCCAACATCAGAGTAACATTCCCCACAAAGGTGACCCAGTAAGAGCAAGGATCAGATCACAACCTCCGACTCTTCCATTTCTCCGACCCCCAACTGGGGTATTGATGGAATGGTACTGAGGCAAAGAGGTTCGAATCCTGGTCAGTGTCGGGTTACCTGATATTGATCGGGGTAAAGGGGAGGGGGTTACCTGATATTGATCGGGGTAAAGAGGAGGGGGTTACCTGATATTGATCGGGGTAAAGGGGAGGGGGTTACCTGATATCGATCGGGGTAAAGGGGAGGGGGTTACCTGATATTGATCGGGGTAAAGGGGAGGGGGTTACCTGATATTGATTGGGGTAAAGGGGAGGGGGTTACCTGATATTGATCGGGGTGCTGGGGAGGGGGTTACCTGATATCGATCGGGGTAAAGGGGAGGGGGTTACCTGATATTGATCGGGGTAAAGGGGAGGGGGTTACCTGATATTGATCGGGGTGCTGGGGAGGGGGTTACCTGATATTGATCGGGGTAAAGGGGAGGGGGTTACCTGATATTGATCGGGGTAAAGGGGAGGGGGTTACCTGATATTGATCGGGGTGCTGGGGAGGGGGTTACCTGATATTGATCGGGGTAAAGGGGAGGGGGTTACCTGATATTGATCGGGGTGCTGGGGAGGGGGTTACCTGATATTGATCGGGGTAAAGGGGAGGGGGTTACCTGATATTGATCGGGGTGCTGGGGAGGGGGTTACCTGATATCGATCGGGGTAAAAGGGAGGGGGTTACCTGATATTGATCGGGGTGCTGGGGAGGGGGTTACCTGATATTGATCGGGGTAAAGGGGAGGGGGTTACCTGATATTGATCGGGGTGCTGGGGAGGGGGTTACCTGATATTGATCGGGGTAAAGGGGAGGGGTTACCTGATATTGATCGGGGTGCTGGGGAGGGGGTTACCTGATATTGATCGGGGTAAAGGGGAGGGGGTTACCTGATATTGATCGGGGTAAAGGGGAGGGGGTTACCTGATATCGATCGGGGTGCTGGGGAGGGGGTTACCTGATATTGATCGGGGTAAAGGGGAGGGGGTTACCTGATATTGATCGGGGTAAAGGGGAGGGGGTTACCTGATATCGATCGGGGTAAAGGGGAGGGGGTTACCTGATATCGATCGGGGTGCTGGGGAGGGGGTTACCTGATATTGATCGGGGTAAAGGGGAGGGGGTTACCTGATATCGATCGGGGTGCTGGGGAGGGGGTTACCTGATATTGATCGGGGTAAAGGGGAGGGGGTTACCTGATATTGATCGGGGTAAAGGGGAGGGGGTTACCTGATATTGATCGGGGTAAAGGGGAGGGGGTTACCTGATATTGATCGGGGTGCTGGGGAGGGGGTTACCTGATATTGATCGGGGTGCTGGGGAGGGGCACTTCAGTTGGCCTCAGTACCCCTGATGTCGAGCGGGAAGAGAGGAAAATAAGATCAGCGATAGGGTTAATGCAGATTCACCAGAATGATACTGGGGCTAAAAGGGTTAAATTCCGAGGACAGGTTGCACAGACTGGGCTTGTATTCCCTCGAGTGTCGAAGATTAAGGGGTGATCTAATCGAGGTGTTTAAGATGATTAAAGGATTTGATAGGGTCGATAGAGAGAAACTATTTCCTCTGGTGGGGGGAGTCCAGAACAAGGGGGCAGAACCTTAAAATTAGAGCCAGGCCGTTCAGGGGTGATGTCGGGAAGCACTTCATCACACAAAGGGGAGTGGGAATCTGGAACTCTCTCCCCCAAAAAGCTGTTGAGGCTGGGGGTCAATTGAAAATTTCAAGACTGATATTGATAGATTTTTATTGGGTGAGGGGATCGAGGGTTACAGAACCAAGGTGGGTAAATGGAGTTAAGATGCAGATCAGCCCTGATCCAATCGAATGGCGGAACAGGCCTGAGGGGATGAATGGCCTCCTCCTGTTTCTATGCGATGACCCTACACCCGGTCAGAGGCACACGGACAGAATTAAATAAAAGCAGCAATCGGACTTCTGCCAAATCTTCACCAACGCCTCCGAGGGACTGGTGTTCAGCTCCTCCCTTACCAGGGCCACACACGGTCGATTTCACCCCGGTCCTCTCCAGAGCGGGAATACGATTGATGGCTCCTTCAATCAGCTGCGTGAAGACGTCCCAGTCCAGGTCAAAGAGGCTGAAGGCAAACTTATCCGAGATCTGCCAGAGGAGACGGCAAAATCAAAATAAGAGCAGAATGGGTTCACACCAACAAGGCCCATCAGTGCATGAAGTCGCTCCTTGTAAGGTACACTCTAACCCCCAATTAATCACCCCCCACAGGCCCTGTACACTCTAACCCCCAATTAATCACCCCCCACAGGCCCTGTACACTCTAACCCCCAATTAATCACCCCCCACAGGCTCTGTACACTCTACCCCCCAATTAATCACCCCCCACAGGCCCTGTACACTCCAACCCCCAATTAATCACCCCCCACAGGCCCTGTACACTCTACCCCCCAATTAATCACCCCCCACAGGCCCTGTACACTCTACCCCCCAATTAATCACCTCCCACAGGCTCTGTACACTCTAACCCCCAATTAATCACCCCCCACAGGCCCTGTACACTCTAACCCCCAATTAATCACCCCCCACAGGCTCTGTACACTCTACCCTCAATTAATCACCTCCCACAGGCCCTGTACACTCCAACCCCCAATTAATCACCCCCCACAGGCCCTGTACACTCTAACCCCCAATTAATCACCCCCCACAGGCTCTGTACACTCTACCCTCAATTAATCACCTCCCACAGGCCCTGTACACTCCAACCCCCAATTAATCACCTCCCACAGGCCCTGTACACTCTACCCCCAATTAATCACCCCCCACAGGCTCTGGACACTCCAACCCCCAATTAATCACCCCCCACAGGCTCTGTACACTCTAACCACCAATTAATCACCCCCCACAGGCCCTGTGCACTCTAATCAAAGTCACAAAAAGCATCCTCTGACAGTCACCAAGGTGCATGATCCCTCCTCATCCTTCTCGACTCCCAGCTCCACACTGTCACTGCCGCCTGCTCCAGCTCCGTCTCTCCCTCTCACACACAAGACTCTTACCTCTTCCCAGAAGTTCGGATTTGGCTCATATCCACCGACAGACAGGGCATCGCCTTGGAGACGGAGGTACACAGAGGCATCGTGATCGCGAACATTCGGCATGTTCTGGGAGGGAAAACAATGACGAGTAAGTGAGTTCAGAACACGATTTACCAACAGACACGCCCTCTACACTGTCCCATCAAACACTCCCAGGGCAGGTACAGCACGGGTTAGATACAGAGTAAAGCTCCCTCTACACTGTCCCATCAAACACTCCCAGGGCAGGTACAGGGTTAGATACAGAGTAAAGCTCCCTCTACACTGTCCCATCAAACACTCCCAGGGCAAGTACAGGGTTAGATACAGAGTAAAGCTCCCTCTACACTGTCCCATCAAACACTCCCAGGGCAGGTACAGCACGGGTTAGATACAGAGTAAAGCTCCCTCTACACTGTCCCATCAAACACTCCCAGGGCAGGTACAGCACGGGTTAGATACAGAGTAAAGCTCCCTCTACACTGTCCCATCAAACACTCCCAGGGCAGGTACAGGGTTAGAAACAGAGTAAAGCTCCCTCTACACTGTCCCATCAAACACTCCCAGGGCAGGTACAGGGTTAGATACAGAGTAAAGCTCCCTCTACACTGTCCCATCAAACACTCCCAGGGCAGGTACAGGGTTAGATACAGAGTAAAGCTCCCTCTACACTGTCCCATCAAACACTCCCAGGGCAAGTACAGGGTTAGATACAGAGTAAAGCTCCCTCTACACTGTCCATTAAGATTCACTTCCCGCCTCAGCAGTGCCACGGGCTGTCCTTGAGATTGATGATTTGGTGCTGGTCTGCATGCTGTGGTCTGTGCTCTCTACTCAGGATCTGAGCTCCGAGTCCCTCTGGAATGTTTCCATGTACCCACAGGTGAGGATTGTGGACGAGGGAGGTGTCCCTCGAGGGGGTTTGTCCCTCGAATGGAGATGTCCCCAGGGGGTGTCCCTTGAGGGGGGTTGCTCACCCCATAATGCCACACTCAAGTGCCAGTGAGTGACCCCCTGAACCTCCTGTAGTTCAGGGGTAAACACAGCGGCCTGGAGCAGGAGGGCCACCAGTTTGGGTCTCAGGTCTGGAGCTGTTGCGACTGAGCCTCAGTATCTACAGTGAGGGAGGGGTAACGGGTCAGTCCAGCTCTCCTGCTCCGATCACCGTCCAGCAACTCCTGTCGCAACGTGCATTGGATGTCGGGTCAGAACAGGAGCCGATCGGTCGTGATGCCCTCCATAGCCAAATAGCCCACTGATGCCACCATATGAAGGATGATGCGGAACCAGACGCAATGGAGCCTGTACCCCAGCGAGAGTCAGTGTCTTCAAGGGAGGGGAGCAGGGGTGAAAACTGGCCGTGTCCCTAAATGAATGGGCCAGGCTGCAGTGTCTAAACACATTCAGACAGCGAGCCGCAGACAGCGAGCTCCAGACAGCGAGCTCCAGACAGCGAGCCCCAGACAGCGAGCCGCAGACAGCGAGCTCCAGACAGCGAGCCCCAGACAGCGAGCCGCAGACAGCGAGGTCCAGACAGCGAGCCGCAGACAGCGAGGTCCAGACAGCGAGCCGCAGACAGCGAGGTCCAGACAGCGAGCCGCAGACAGCGAGCCCCAGACAGCGAGCTCCAGACAGGTCCGGTTACACTCACAATATGAGCATAAATTAAATGCACAATTAAAAAGATAAACATTAAAATAAAACCCTGGGAGCGATCAGCCCACTGCCCGTACGCACCTGGATTCCTTCGATCCGCTCCGTTACCACGTAAGCATGGCGCATGGCGATGAGTGGCACATTGACCCCTGCCATGACCCCTAGCGCCCGGGCCCACACACCTGAACAGAACAGAGTGAGTTACCAACACTGGCAAACACCCTGCTCTCTGCTGGTCACCGAGGTAAGCTGGAGGCCTCCTAATATAAACATCTATTGCTCCTGCACCTCCCGTTTTAATCCCACTGTATTTCTGCAGTGCGACTACACACTTAAGGAACAAAAACACGTTTTTCTGTCCAAGATTCCCAAAATACATGAACTGAGGCATCGAGAGATGTCTCGGTGGGTTAGGGTTCGGGTTAGGGTATTAGGGTATTAGGGTTAGGGTATTAGGGTTAGGGTATTAGGGTATTAGGGTATTAGGGTTAGGGTATTAGGGTATTAGGGTATTAGGGTTAGGGTATTAGGGTTAGGGTATTAGGGTATTAGGGTATTAGGGTTAGGGTATTAGGGTTAGGGTATTAGGGTATTAGGGTATTAGGGTTAGGGTATTAGGGTATTAGGGTATTAGGGTATTAGGGTTAGGGTATTAGGGTTAGGGTATTAGGGTATTAGGGTATTAGGGTTAGGGTATTAGGGTTAGGGTATTAGGGTTAGGGTATTAGGGTATTAGGGTATTAGGGTTAGGGTATTAGGGTTAGGGTATTAGGGTTAGGGTATTAGGGTATTAGGGTTAGGGTATTAGGGTTAGGGTATTAGGGTTAGGGTATTAGGGTTAGGGTATTAGGGTATTAGGGTATTAGGGTTAGGGTATTAGGGTTAGGGTATTAGGGTTAGGGTATTAGGGTATTAGGGTATTAGGGTTAGGGTATTAGGGTTAGGGTATTAGGGTTAGGGTATTAGGGTATTAGGGTATTAGGGTTAGGGTATTAGGGTTAGGGTATTAGGGTTAGGGTATTAGGGTATTAGGGTATTAGGGTTAGGGTATTAGGGTTAGGGTATTAGGGTATTAGGGTTAGGGTATTAGGGTATTAGGGTTAGGGTATTAGGGTTAGGGTATTAGGGTATTAGGGTTAGGGTATTAGGGTATTAGGGTATTAGGGTATTAGGGTTAGGGTATTAGGGTTAGGGTATTAGGGTATTAGGGTATTAGGGTATTAGGATTAGGGTATTAGGGGGCACCAGGTCGATTTTAGCACGAGAAAGAGACAGAAAGAAAGAGAGAGAAAAACAGAGAAGGAATTCTGCAGTCTCAGCTCCAACCTTTTCTACAGTTGCTGATTACATGATTGAAGCCAAGGGGAAGCTGCAATTTCTCGATCAATATTCGATATAAAGATATAAACAGCTCAGATTTTGTCAGCATGGTTTTGCCAGCTCAGATAATTCATAATATATTGCAGTTTATATCTTTCAGTAATTTGCTGCCGGATATAAATAAATAGACGAATAAACCAGATTGAAATTCCCACAGAAATCAACGAGTAAAATTAATTGTTAACTAACAATTAGCCATTTGCTCCCGTTCCTTCGCTGCACTCCCTCTGGCATATTATTTTCCAGAAATTGTGGCAGAAATTCACCACTGAAGGCTCAGGAAGCTCACGGTCTAATTTATGGCCCTCAAGGCCAATATCACCATTGCAGAAAATTCCACAACACAGTTTCTGCCTCAACCACTAACCCTGGCAGTGAATCCCACCGCCTCACAACTCTGTGTGTGAAGAACGTTCTCCCGCTCTCTGCTTTATTTTAATCTTATATCGATGGCCCATTGTTCTGACCCCTCAACTACTGGAAACAGACTGCTTCTATCTACCCTGTCCCATTCTTTCACCATTTTAAACAATCTTATCCTATTGTCCCATAATCTGCGTTGGTTAAACAAAAAAAAAAAGCAAGATCTTTCGGATAGTAATAATGGGCGACTGGGAAAAATAACAGTGTAAAGGACAACGAGGGGAAGAAATTCTTGAAATGTGTACAGAAGAACTTTCTTGAAAAGTGTGTTTCCAGCCCAACGAGCAAGGAAGCAGTGCTGGATCTAGTTCTGGGGAATGAAGTGGGGCAAATGGAGCATGTTTCAGTGGGGGAGCATTGGGGAAACAGTGATCACAATATTAGGTTTACAGTAGTTATGGAAAATGACAAGGAACAATCAAATGTGAAAATACTCAACTGGAGAAGGGCTGATTTCAGTGAGTTAAAAGGGATCTTGCCCAGGTGGACTGGAATCAAATACTGGCAGGTAAAACAGTAATTGAACAATGGGTGGCCTTTAAGGAGGAGATAGTTCAGGTACAGAATAGACACATTCCTACAAGGGGGAAAGGAAGGGCATCCAATCCTAGAGCTCCCTGGATGACTAAAGATATAGAGATTAAAATGAAACAGAGAAATGAAGCTTATGATAAATGTCAGGTTCACAATACAGACGAGAACCAGGCTGAATACAGAAAGTATCAGAAATCTAAAAAAGGGAATAAGAGGGGAAAGGGAGAGTATGAGAATAGATTAGCGACTAACATAAAAGGAACCCAAAAGTCTTTTATAGACATATAAATAGTAAAAGGGCAGTCAAAGGAAGGGTGGGACTGATTAGGGACAAAAAGGGAGATCTTCTTGTGAAGGCAGAGGGCACGGCTGAGGCACTAATGAACACTTTGCATCCGTCTTCATAGAGAAGAGGATGCTGCCATTGTAGCAGTAAAGGAGGAGGCAGCAGCGATATTGGATAGGGTTAAAAAGATAAAGAGGAGGTACTTAAAAGATTGGCAATACTCAAAGAAGAAAAGTCACCCGGTCCGGATGGGATCCATCCCAGGTTACTGAGGGAAGTAAGGGTGGAAATTGCGGAGGTTCTGGCCACAATCTTCCAATCCTCCTTAGATACGGGGGCAGTGCCAGAGGACTGGAGGATTCCAAATGTTACATCCCTGTTCAAAAAAGGGGAGAGGGATAAACCCGGTAATTACAGGCCTGTCAGCCTAACATCGGGGGTGGGAAACTTCTAGAGACAATAATCTCGGACAAAATTAATTGGCACTTGGAAAACTATGGGCTAATAAATGAAAGTCAGCACGGATTTGTTAAAGGACAATTGTGTTTGATTAATTTGGTTGAGTTCTTTGATGAAGTAACGGAGAGGGTTGATGAGGGGAGTGCGGTTGATGTTGAGTATGGACTTTCAAAAGGCATTTGATAAAGTGCCACATAATAGACTTGTTAACAAAATTCAAGCCCATGGGATTAAAGGGACAGTGACAGCGTGGATACAAAATTGGATATAGGACAGAAAGCAGAGAGTGGTGGTGAATGGATGTTTTTCAGACTGGAGGGAAGTTTACAGTGGTGTCCCCCAGGGGTCAGTATTAGGACCATTGCTCTTTTTGATAATATATTAATGACCTGGACTCGGGTATACAGGGTATAATTTCAAAGTTTGCAGATGACTTGAAACTCGGAAATGTGGTAAACAGTGAGAGGGATAGTAACAGACTTCAGGAGGACAGAGACAGACTGGTGAAATGGGCAGACACATGGCAGATGAAATTTAATGCAGAGAAGTGTGAAGTGATGCATTTTGGTAGGAAGAATGAGGAGAGGCAAAATAAACTAAATGGTACAATATTAAAGGGGGTGCAGGAACAGAGAGACCTGGGGGTTCACATACACTAATCTTTGAAGGTGGCAGAACAAGTTAAGAAGCCTGTTAAAAAGCATATGGGATCCAGGGATTTGTAAACAGAGGCATAGAGTACAAAAGCAAGGAAGTTATGCTAAACCTTTATAAATCACTGGTTAGGCCCCAGCTGGAGTATTGTGTTCAATTCTGGGCACCGCACTTTAGGAAGGATGTCAAGGCCTTAGAGATGCGGAAGAAATATACTAGAATGGTACCAGGGATGAGAGACTTCAGTTATGTGGAGAGACTGGAGAAGCTGGGATTGTTCTCCTTAGAGCAGAGAAGGTTAAGGGGAGATTTAATCGAGGGGTTCAAAATCATGAGGGGTTTTGAGAGAGTAAATAAGGAGAAACTGTTTCCAGTGGCAGGAGGGTCGGTAACCAGAGGACACAGATTTAAGGTAATCGGCAAAAGAACCAGAGGGGAGATGGGGAAACATTTTTTTAAACAGCGAGTTGTTATGATCTGGAATGCGCTGCCTGAAAGGGCGGTGGAAGCAGATTCAATAATAACTTTCAAAAGCTATTATTGAATCTGCTTCCCCCAATCCAGGGCGGAATCACAGTACCGAGGGAGTGCTGCACCATCGGAGGTGCCGTCTTTTGGATGAGATATTAAACTGGGGTCCCATCAGCCTCATTAGGTGGATGTTAATGATTGCATGCCATTATTGAAAGAGTAGCAAGGTCTCCCAGTGTCCTGGGCAATATTCCCCTCATTTCACACCACCAAAACAGATTAACTGGTTACTTATCTCAGTGGTGCCTGTGGGATCTTGCTGTACACAAATTGGCTGCTATGTTTCCTACATTACAACAGTGAGTCTACTTCAAAAGTACTTCATTGGCAGTGAAGCACATTGGGAGGTCCTAAGGATGTGATAAGGTGAGATATAAACACAGGTTCTTTCTGTATTGTGACTCAGTGCATCTCAGGGGTAAACTGGAGAGATCTGCAAGGTCCACCCGTCCAATCACTACAACAGCCAGCAGACACTGTACCGCAGGTTAATAATCTCAGCACATCCACAACCTACTCTATCGCTGAACGGCTCATTCACTGATCTTTGCTGTCTCACCTGCACAGTTAATCGCACAAGCTGTCTGTATCGTTCCATACTCTGTCTCCACTCCAGTGACTCGTCTCACCCCAAAATCATCCACCTTCACCTGGATACCTGTCACTGGGCAGTTCTCAATCACCTAGTGCGAGAAATGAAGGAACCATCAAAGTACCAGGATGTGTAGAAACCTAACCCACGACCGCAGACCCCAGACCCACGACCCCAGACCCCCGACCCCAGACCCACGACCCATAAACTCCAGACCGCAGACCCCAGACCCATGACCGCAGACCCCAGACCCACAACCACAGACCCCAGACCCACGACCCCAGACCCCAGACCCCAGACCCACAACCCCAGACCCCAGACCCACAACCCCAGACCCCAGACCCACAACCCCAGACCCCAGACCCCAGACCCCAGACCCACAACCCCAGACCCCAGACCCACAACCCCAGACCCACAACCCCAGACCCCAGACCCATGACCGCAGACCCCAGACCCCAGACCCATGACCGCAGACCCCAGACCCCAGACCCACAAACTCCAGACCGCAGACCCCAGACCCATGACCGCAGACCCCAGACCCCAGACCCCAGACCGCAGACCCCAGACCCACGACCGCAGACCCCAGACCCATGACCCATGACCGCAGACCCCAGACCCATGACCCCCGACCCATGACCCCCGACCCACAAACTCCAGACCGCAGACCCCAGACCCACAACCGCAGACCCCAGACCCATGACCCATGACCGCAGACCCCAGACCCATGACCGCAGACCCACGACCCCAGACCCACGACCCCAGACCCACGACCCCAGACCCACGACCCCAGACCCACGACCCCAGACCCACGACCCCAGACCCCAGACCCACGACCCCAGACCCACGACCCCAGACCCACGACCCCAGACCCACGACCCCAGACCCACGACCCCAGACCCACGACCCCAGACCCACGACCCCAGACCCACAACCACAGACACCAGACCCCAGACCCACGACCCCAGACCCACGACCCCAGACCCACGACCCCAGACCCCAGACCCCAGACCCACAACCCCAGACCCACAACCCCAGACCCACAACCCCAGACCCCAGACCCATGACCGCAGACCCCAGACCCCAGACCCCAGACCCCAGACCCATGACCGCAGACCCCAGACCCCCGACCCACAAACTCCAGACCGCAGACCCCAGACCCATGACCGCAGACCCCAGACCCTAGACCCATGACCCCAGACCGCAGACCCCAGACCCATGACCGCAGGCCCCAGACCCCAGACCCCAGACCCATGACCGCAGGCCCCAGACCCCAGACCCCAGACCCACGACCCCAGACCCACGACCCCAGACCCATGACCCCAGACCCACGACCCCAGACCTACGACCCCAGACCCACAACCCCAGACCCCAGACCCACGACCGCAGACCCACGACCCCAGACCCACGACCCCAGACCCACAACCGCAGACCCCAAACCCACGACCCCAGACCCACGACCCCAGACTCACGACCCCAGACCGCAGACCCACAACCGCAGACCCCAAACCCACGACCCCAGACCCCAGACCGCAGACCCACGACCCCAGACCCACAACCGCAGACCCCAAACCCACGACCCCAGACCGCAGACCCACGACCCCAGACCCACGACCCCAGACCCCAGGCCCCAGACCGAGACCTCAGATCCTGCGACCCACGGCTCTGCCACATTGCATACAAGGTCATCAATAACAAAATGCAAATATCTCGGTGTTCCGCGTTCCGGAATCTGCTTCAGTCCAGGGGCAGTGTTGAGGCCTGTGGCGGTGGGGCCTGTGGCGGTGGGGCCTGTGGCGGAGGGGCCTGTGGCGGTGCGGCCTGTGGCGGTGCGGCCTGTGGCGGTGGGGCCTGTGGCGGTGGGGCCTGTGGCGGTGGGGCCTGTGGCGGTGGGGCCTGTGGCGGTGCGGCCTGTGGCGGTGGGGCCTGTGGCGGTGGGGCCTGTGACAGATCACTGGGAGCTTTTGATTCAATCTCAAGACAAGAGTGTTTAGGAAGTCCCAGATGCCCCTGAACCACGGAAATTTACAGCACAGATGCAGGCCATTCGGCCCGGTGAGCCCGTTCCGCCATTCAATTAGATCATGGCTGATCTGTACCTCAACTCCATTTACTTCAATACCCCTGATAACCTTACCCAACAATAATCTGTCCCTCTCAGTCCTCTTGTTCTGGACTCCCCCATCAGAGGAAATAGTTTCTCCGTATCTACTCTATCAAATCCCTGAATCATATTGAAGATCTTGATTAGATTCCCCCTCATATCTTCCTGGTCTTTCACAGTCCCCCTTACTGTTTCCCAAACTTCCTGCCTTTGTGTCGTCAGCAAATTTTGACAATGTGATTCCCATCTCCAAGTTCAGATCATCTGTTAATACCGAGAATGACCCCTGGGGGGGCCCGCTACTGACCCCTGGGGGGGGGCCGCTACTGACCCCTGGGGGGGGGGCCGCTACTGACCCCTGGGGGGGGCCGCTACTGACCCCTGGGGGGGCCGCTATTGACCCCTAGGGGGCCCGCTACTGACCCCTGGGGGGCCCGCTACTGACCCCTGGGGGGCCCGCTATTGACCCCTGGGGGGCCCACTATTGACCCCTGGGGGGGCCTGCTATTGACCCCTGGGGGGCCGCTACTGACCCCTGGGGGGGCCCGCTATTGACCCCTGGGGGGCCCACTATTAACCCCTGGGGGGGGGGGGGCGCTACTGACCCCTGGGGGGCCCGCTACTGACCCCTGGGGGGGGCCGCTACTGACCCCTGGGGGGGCCGCTATTGACCCCTAGGGGGCCCGCTACTGACCCCTGGGGGGCCCGCTACTGACCCCTGGGGGGCCCGCTACTGACCCCTAGGGGGTCCGCTATTGACCCCTGGGGGGGCCCGCTATTGACCCCTGGGGGGGGCCACCTCCAAACCTTCTCAGCCTGAGCAGCACTCATTTCCCTGACACTCTGTTTACGATCCAGGCTGCTGCACTTCCTCTTATACCGTACGCCTGAATTATTTTAACAAGCTTTTCGATAAAACAACTCAATGAACACCTTCATGGGCTGGGGCATTGGAGCAGGACTGATTCCTGCTTTGGTTCCGTGTCCTTTCTTTCTTCATCCCTCTATGAAGCACCTTGGGATGTTTTTCTCTATTAAAAGGTGCTACATAAAGACAACATGTTATTGTTGACATTAACTGCGGAGGTTTTAAGGGCTGCAGCAGGTAAGGCTAATGTTTACCTGCAGACGATCACTGTTAAATCAGGAGGTAGGTGGAGCTGAACTGATTCAAAGTGATTACAGGCCATGTTTTCCAACCAGTGTTTGAAGAACATGGACTGAGCTCAGGAAAGGGCAGTGCACCAGATGGGAGGCGTCTCCTCAATTTATTCTGAATTAGTTCAAACAGCCTTTTGTTTGCAGGAGCCCAGCAGTTGTTGGGCAGACTCCGGTCCGAAGCTCCTGTGCAGACCCACCTCTCACTCAGCGGAGCCTCTTCAGATCAACAGACACATCAACCAATTAAACTAGAAATTCGATCCATAGGTTACTGCAGATGGCAGAAGCCGATTGGTAGAATGTGTCCAGGGGTGACCTTCTCAGTGCCTCCGATGTCCATCTGACCCACTCAACAATCAAACTATTCCACACGGCAGTGCACGAACCATGAGACTCAGACTGGTTTGTCGGTCCGTGTGACACAATCCTGTAACGAGGAGGGTCTTGGAAAACAGCAGGTGTCAGCAACCGGGATTAGTTTCAAACCGAGTCAGCTTCAGATGTAATTTCCGCTGGGTTACTTACCAAGGCCCCTCGGGCAGTGGCAGCCCGTGCCAACGTGGAGCAGGTTCCTGCAGGGTCCATGGTGCCATCTGTGGGGACGTACAGAGTGCCATACAGGTCACCCACTTTCATCAGAGGGTAAAGGTCCTTCGTCTCTGCAGGCGACAGGACATGTGACTCGATCCCATAGACTTTGCCCAGCTGCAAGAGGGAAAAAAAATCAAATGATTAAAAAGAAAAAATCAAATCTTTTGCTCTCACTCGAGTACGGGTCCCACGGACACTGACTCTCACTGGGGTACGGGTCCCACGGACACTGACTCTCACTGGGGTACGGGTCCCACACACACTGACTCTCACTGGGGTACGGGTTCCACAGACACTGACTCTCACTGGGGTACGGGTCCCACAGACACCGACTCTCACTGGGGTACGGGTCCCACGGACACTGACTCTCACTGGGGTACGGGTCCCACAGACACCGACTCTCACTGGGGTACGGGTCCCACAGACACTGACTCTCACTGGGGTACGGGTCCCACAGACACTGACTCTCACTGGGGTACGGGTCCCACGGACACTGACTCTCACTGGGGTACGGGTCCCACGGACACTGACTCTCACTGGGGTACGGGTTCCACAGACACTGACTCTCACTGGGGTACGGGTCCCACACACACTGACTCTCACTGGGGTACGGGTTCCACAGACACTGACTCTCACTGGGGTACGGGTCCCACAGACACCGACTCTCACTGGGGTACGGGTCCCACGGACACTGACTCTCACTGGGGTACGGGTTCCACGGACACTGACTCTCACTGGGGTACGGGTCCCACAGACACTGACTCTCACTGGGGTACGGGTTCCACGGACACTGACTCTCACTGGGGTACGGGTCCCACAGACACTGACTCTCACTGGGGTACGGGTCCCACAGACACTGACTCTCACTGGGGTACGGGTCCCACAGACACTGACTCTCACTGGGGTACGGGTTCCACGGACACTGACTCTCGCTGGGGTACGGGTTCCACGGACACTGACTCTCACTGGGGTACGGGTCCCACAGACACTGACTCTCACTGGGGTACGGGTCCCACAGACACTGACTCTCACTGGGGTACGGGTCCCACAGACACCGACTCGCACTGGGGTACGGGTTCCAAGGACTATGACTCTCACTGGGGTACGGGTTCCACAGACACTGACTCTCACTGGGGTACGGGTCCCACAGACACCGACTCGCACTGGGGTACGGGTTCCAAGGACTATGACTCTCACTGGGGTACGGGTTCCACAGACACTGACTCTCACTGGGGTACGGGATTCCAGTACAGATGCTCTTGCTCTCAACTGACACCCACATTTTCCAGCAGGTGTCATTGGATCGTGATTGGGGACAGATTGCCTGGCTGATTTCCTCTCCCGAACCCTGAGCGAGATCAGCTGATGCAGCACAGACCAAGGCTGGAATCTGGGCCTTGGTCTTTGTGGATTAAGTTACTTTTTTTTTTATTTGTTCATGGGATGTGGGCGTCGCTGGCAAGGCCGGCATTTATTGCCCATCCCTAATTGCCCTTGAGAAGGTGGTGGTGAGCCGACTTCTTGAACCGCTGCAGTCCGTGTGGTGAAAGTTCTCCCACAGTGCTGTTAGGAAGGGAGTTCCAGGATTTTGACCCAGCGATGATGAAGGAATGGTGATATATTTCCAAGTCGGGATGGTGTGTGACTTGGAGGGGAATGTGCAGGTGGTGTTGTTCCCATGCGCCTGCTGCTCTTGTCCTTCTAGGTGGTAGAGGTCGTGGGTTTGGGAGGTGCTGTCGAAGAAGCCTTGGCGAGTTGCTGCAGTGCATCCTGTGGATGGTACACACTGCAGCCACTGTGCGCCGGTGGTGAAGGGAGTGAATGTTTAGGGTGGTGGATGGGGTGCCAATCAAGCGGGCTGCTTTGTCCTGGATGGTGTCGAGCTTCTGGAGCTGCACTCATCCAGGCAAGTGGAGAGCATTCCATCACACTCCTGACTTGTGCCTTGTCGATAGTGGAAAGGCTTTGGGGAGTCAGGAGGTGAGTCACTCGCCGCAGAATACCCAGCCTCTGACCTGCTCTTGTAGCCACAGTATTTATGTGGCTGGTCCAGTTAAGTTTCTGGTCAATGGTGACCCCCAGGATGTTGATAGTGGGAGACTCGGCGATGGTAATGTCGTTGAATGTCAAGGGGAGGTGGTTAGACTCTCTCTTGTTGGAGATGGTCATTGCCTGGCACTTGTCAGGTGTGAATGTGACTTGCCACTTATCAGCCCAAGCCTGGATGTTGTCCAGGTCTTGCTGCATGCGGGCACGGACTGCTTCATTATCTGAGGGGTTGCGAATGGAACTGAACACTGTGCAATCATCAGCGAACATCCCCATTTCTGACCTTATGATGGAGGGAAGGTCATTGATGAAGCAGCTGAAGATGGTTGGGCCTAGAACACTGCCCTGAGGAACTCCTGCAGCAATGCCCTGGGGCTGAGATGATTGGCCTCCAACAACCACTACCATCTTCCTTTGTGCTAGGTACGACTCCAGCCACTGGAGAGTTTTCCCCCTGATTCCCATTGGCTTCAATTTTACTCGGGCTCCTTGATGCCACACTCGGTCAAATGCTGCCTTGATGTCAAGGGCAGTCACTCTCACCTCACCTCTGGAATTCAGCTCTTTTGTCCATGTTTGGACCAAGGCTGTAATGAGGTCTGGAGCCGAGTGGTCCTGGCGGAACCCAAACTGAGCATCGGTGAGCAGGTTATTGTGTGTAAGTGCCGCTTGATAGCACTGTCGATGACACCTTCCATCACTTTGCTGATGATTGAGAGTAGACTGATGGGGCGGTAATTGGCTTGATTGGATTTGTCCTGCTTTTTATGGACAGGACATACCTGGACAATTTTCCACATTGTCGGGTAGATGCCAGTGTTGTAGCTGTACTGGAACAGCTTGGCTAGAGGCGCAGCTAGTTCTGGAGCACAAGTCTTCAGCACTACAGCCGGGATGTTGTCGGGGCCCATAGCCTTTGCTGTATCCAGTGCACTCAGCCGTTTCTTGATATCACGTGGAGTGAATCGAATTGGCTGAAGACTGGCTTCTGTGATGGTGGGGATATCGGGAGGAGGCCGAGATGGATCATCCACTCGGCACTTCTGGCTGAAGATGGTTGCAAACGCTTCAGCCTTGTCGTTTGCACTCACGTGCTGGACTCCGCCATCATTGAGGATTGGGATGTTTGCAGAGCCTCCTCCTCCCGTTAGTTGTTTAATTGTCCACCACCATTCACAACTGGATGTGGCAGGACTGCAGAGCTTTGATCTGATCCGTTGGTTGTGGAATCGCTTCGCTCTGTCTATAGCATGTTGCTTCCGCTGTTTAGCATGCATGTAGTCCTGAGTTGTAGCTTCACCAGGTTGGCACCTCATTTTTAGGTACGCCTGGTGCTGCCCCTGGCATGCTCTTCTACACTCCTCATTGAACCAGGGTTGATCCCCTGGCTTGTTGGTAATGGTAGAGTGAGGAATATGCCGGGCCATGAGGTTACAGATTGTGCTGGAATACAATTCTGCTGCTGCTGATGGCCCACAGTGCCTCATGGATGCCCAGTTTTGAGCTGCTGGATCTGTTCTGAATCTATCCCATTTAGCACGGTGGTAGTGCCACACAACACGTTGGATGGTGTCCTCAGTGCAAAGACAGGACTTCGTCTCCACGAGGACTGTGCGTTGGTCACTCCTACCAGTACTGTCATGGACAGATGCATTTGCGACAGGTAGATTTGTGAGGAGGAGGTCAAGTAGGTTTTTCCCTCGTGTTAGTTCGCTCACCACCTGCCGCAGGCCCAGTCTGGCAGCTAGGTCCTTCTGGACTCGGCCAGCTCGGTCAGTAGTGGTGCTACCGAGCCACTCTTGGTGATGGACATTGAAGTCCCCCACCCAGAGTACATTCTGTGCCCTTGCTACCCTCAGTGCTTCCTCCAAGTGGTGCTCAACATGGAGGAGGACTGATTCATCAGCTGAGGGAGGGCAGTAGGTGGTAATCAGCAGGAGGTTTCCTTGCCCATGTTTGACCTGATGCCATGAGATTTCATGGGGTCCAGAGTCAATGTTGAGGACTCCCAGGGTCACTCCATCCTGACTGTATATCGCTGTACCGCCACCTCTGGTGGGTCTGTCCTGCCGGTGGGACAGGACATACCCAGGGATGGTAATGGAAGAGTCTGGGACGTTGGCTGAAAGGTATCATTCTGTGAGTATGGCTATGTCAGGCTGTTGCTTGACTAGTCTGTGGGACAGCTCTCCCTAATTTGGCACAAGTCCCCAGATGCTAGAGAGGACTTTGCAGGGTCGACTGGGCTTGGTATGCCTTTGTCGTGTCCGGTGCCGGGTGCTCCGTCCGGTTTTATTCTTATTATGACTTTTCGTAGCGAGATTGTACAACTGAGTGTCTTGCTAGGCCATTTCTGAGGGTAAATAAGAGTCAACCACATTGCTGTGGGTCTGGAGTCACATATAGGCCAGACCGGGTAAGGACGGCAGGTTTCCTTCCCTAAAGGACATTAGTGAACCAGATGGGTTTTTACAACAATCTGGTAGTTTCGTGGCCATCATCACTGATACTAGTATTTTTTAATTCCAGGTTTTTTATTTAATTAATTGAATTTAAATTCCCCAGCTGCCGTGGTGGGATTTGAACTCATGACTCCGGATTATTAGTCCCAGCCTCTGGATTACTAGTCCAGTAACATAACCGCTATGCTACCATACCCAGATTACGGCCCAGGGATGGGAGGTCACGAATGAGCCACTGGGAAGGTTTATTTGATGGAAGTTCCTTTGGGAACACAGGACAGTAAGTTCAAGAGAGACCAGTGCAGTCATTGTGGGCAATCCAAACTTCAGAAAATAGCACTCTTAACCAAAAACACGATCCCCGCCCCGTGCTCTCCCTCCTCCTGCTCTCCACCTCCCCCCCACAACCCTGCTCACCCGTCATCCCCGCGCTCCCCCCAATCTCTGGGCGGTTTTCTGCACGCTCAGTTCGAGTTTCCTGGGGGTTGTTCCTTTGTTCAACCTCCTCCCTCAGGAAATTTCACCATCATTGATGACTCTCACAATACAAACCACCAATCATCCAAGAGATGTGTTTAACAGATTAAATAGCCTTTCCCCATTTGCACATCCCTCAAACCGAGAGCCGATGCCAGAGGAATAACGGAGGGAGGTCACCGGATAACATCCCATTACTTGGACTCCCTGAACCAGAAGCTGCTCTCACATGATCAGGATCCCCGAGCTCACGCCACTGCTCACATCAACACATGATTTGGGGAAGTTGTTTTTACCAGATGTTGTTTGGTTGGGTTGGCCTGTGTAACTGTTGTGCAAGAGAGATTATTTAGTGATCAATTTAAACGCTGGTCGATGCCATTGCTCCTGTAAATATAGAAAGTGATTAATTATTACTTCAGCTTCGAGCTGCTTATCTGCCTGCATGTAATTTACTGAGACTGGGTTTTCTGCCATGTTTAACAGCTGAAATCTTTAAAATATAAGTTTCAAATAATTCAGTGAGGAGCAGAGCGAGGGGGCTCCATGCTCGATCCAGACAGGGGACAGTCACTACGGGGAGACCCTGCTGCCTGCAGGGTTTGTACTGTGTACAGAGAGAGTCTCAAACCGTGCAATCAATGTGCACCATTCTCCCCTTCGTCCCACCCGCAGGCGCCGACCCTCGCCGCGACACGGGTCACACGGGCGCCGACCCTCGCCGCGACACGGGTCACACGGGCGCCGACCCTCGCCGCGACACGGGTCACACAGGCGCCGACCCTCGCCGCGACACGGGTCACACGGGCGCCGACCCTCGCCGCGACACGGGTCACACGGGCGCCGACCCTCGCCGCGACACGGGTCACACGGGCGCCGACCCTCGCCGCGACACGGGTCACACGGGCGCCGACCCTTTTGCTACAGGTGTCAGCCGGGGCTCAGTGGCTCGCACTCTCCCCTCCGAGTCAGAAGGTCGTGGGTTTGAGTCCCACTCCAGAGACTTGAGTACAAAATCCAGGCCGACACTCCCAGTGCAGTACTGAGGGAGCGCCGCACTGTCGGAGGGTCAGTACTGAGGGAGCGCCGCACTGTCGGAGGGTCAGTACTGAGGGAGCGCCGCACTGTCGGAGGGTCAGTACTGAGGGAGCGCCGCACTGTCGGAGGGTCAGTACTGAGGGAGCGCTGCACAGTCGGAGGGTCAGTACTGAGGGAGTGCAGCACTGTCGGAGGGTCAGTACTGAGGGAGCGCCGCACTGTCGGAGGGTCAGTACTGAGGGAGCGCCGCACTGTCGGAGGGTCAGTACTGAGGGAGCGCCGCACTGTCGGAGGGTCAGTACTGAGGGAGCGCTGCACAGTCGGAGGGTCAGTACTGAGGGAGTGCAGCACTGTCGGAGGGTCAGTACTGAGGGAGCGCCGCACTGTCGGAGGGTCAGTACTGAGGGAGTGCAGCACTGTCGGAGGGTCAGTACTGAGGGAGCGCTGCACTGTCGGAGGGTCAGTACTGAGGGAGCGCCGCACTGTCGGAGGGTCAGTACTGAGGGAGCGCCGCACTGTCGGAGGGTCAGTACTGAGGGAGCGCTGCACAGTCGGAGGGTCAGTACTGAGGGAGCGCCGCACTGTCGGAGGGTCAGTACTGAGGGAGCGCCGCACTGTCGGAGGGTCAGCACTGAGGGAGCGCCGCACTGTCGGAGGATCAGTACTAAGGGAGCGCCGCACTGTCGGAGGGTCAGCACTGAGGGAGCGCTGCACTGTCGGAGGGTCAGCACTGAGGGAGCGCTGCACTGTCGGAGGGTCAGCACTGAGGGAGCGCTGCACTGTCGGAGGGTCAGTACTGAGGGAGCGCTGCACTGTCGGAGGGTCAGTACTGAGGGAGCGCTGCACTGTCGGAGGGTCAGCACTGAGGGAGCGCTGCGCTGTCGGAGGGTCAGTACTGAGGGAGCGCTGCACTGTCGGAGGGTCAGTACTGAGGGAGCGCCGCACTGTCGGAGGGTCAGTACTGAGGGAGTGCTGCACAGCCACTATTTGAAGAAGAGCAGGGGAGTTCTCCTCAGTGTCCTGGTCAATATTTATGCTTCAACCAAAATCATCTTTTACTTCACACAAATGGGCTTTCCTCCTGTATCAGTCGTGTGGTGTCATTGTTCAGTTGCTGGACCAGTAATCGAGAGACCTGGACTAATAAACCAATTCAGTTTAACAAATCTGAAATTAAAAAGCTGAGAGCAGTTGAAGTGACCATGAAGCTGTCGGATTGTCATAAAAACCCTTCCGGGAAGGAAACCTGCCGTCCTTACCCGGTCTCGGCCTGTATGTGACTCCAGTCCCACACTGACTTGGTTGACTCTTAACTACCCTCTGAAGTGGTGCAGCAAACCCCTCAGTGAGGAGAAAGGGAAAGAGGTTTTGAGATAATGAGATAAAAACATGGGCATCAAAATATTAAATGAGAAAACCAGAAAAAAAAATGAAGATGAACACTCCAAATAACTGGATTCAGGATTGAGCGGCATGGATGTGATTGGATCAATGATCAGAAAGAAAATTGGAGAATTAAAAGCATTAATGAGTCTGGAGAGAAATGAAACTTAATATTCCTAATTATAACATATTCAGGAGAGACAGGGAGGGTAAGAGAGGGGTGGGGCAGTAGTGATAGTGAGGATCCTATCACAGTGCTAGAATAAGGAGTTGTGTTTATACAGAATTTATATTGAGTTCAAAAATAGGATGGGAAATTTTGCAATTTTTGGTGCGCAAACAGTGGGAGTAAGATCGAGGAGGAGCACAGGGAGTTCAGAGAGAGACACAAGAACAACAGGACAATGATATTGGGTGCTTGGAACGATCTCAACATTGACTGAATAAAGGTCCAAGAGTGTGTCCAAAGCTTCCGAGATCAGTCTGTGTCCAGTCCAACAAGAACCAGACACTTCACCTGATCGACACTCCTGCCTCCAGACTCAGTATCGATCTGCACAGCCAACGACACACCGTCCCTGCAGTGTGTCTGATCGACAGGGTGCACCACAGCAACTCACCCAGGTTTACTTCAGAGCAGCACCCCCTCCCTCCCCTCCACTCCCTCCCCCCCTCCACTCCCTCCACTCCACTCCCTCCCCTCCACTCCACCCCCCTCCCCTCCCTCCCCTCCACTCCACCCCCTCCCCTCCCTCCCCTCCACTCCACTCCCTCCCCTCCACTCCACTCCCTCCCCTCCCCTCCCTCCCCTCCACTCCCTCCCCTCCTTCCACTCCCTCCCTCCCCTCCCTCCCTTCCTCTCTTCCCCTCCACTCCCTCCCTCCCCTCCACTCCCTCCCCTCCACTCCCTCCTCTCCCTCTCTTCCCCTCCCCTCCCCTCCACTCCCTCCCTCCCTCCACTCCCCTCCACTCCCCTCACTCCACTCCACTCCCTCACTTCACTCCACTCCCTCACTTCACTCCACTCCACTCCCTCCCCTCCCCTCCCTCCCCGTGAACACCATCACCAAGAAGAAAGAAAAGAAAGAACTTGTATTGCCTTTCGTCTCAAAACGCTTTACAGCCGATGAAGTACTTTTTGAAGTGTAGTCACTGTTGTAATGTAGGAAACACGGCAGCCAATTTGCGCACAGCAAGATCCCACAAACAGCAATGTGATAAATGACCAGATCATCTGTTTTAGGTGTTGGTTGAGGGATTAATATTGATCAGGACACTGGGGAGAACTCCCCCTGCTC
>NC_090355.1:36828498-36845998 GCF_035084215.1 Heptranchias perlo | reverse complement strand
ACCATCCAGGACAAAGCAGCCCGCTTGACTGGCACCCCATCCACCACCCTAAACATTCACTCCCTTCACCACCGGCGCACAGTGGCTGCAGTGTGTACCATCCACAGGATGCACTGCAGCAACTCGCCAAGGCTTCTTCGACAGCACCTCCCAAACCCGCGACCTCTACCACCTAGAAGGACAAGAGCAGCAGGCACATGGGAACAACACCATCTGCACGTTCCCCTCCAAGTCACACACCATCCTGACTTGGAAATATATCGCCGTTCCTTCATCGTCGCTGGGTCAAAATCCTGGAACTCCCTTCCTAACAGCACTGTGGGAGAACCTTCACCACACTGACTGCAGCGGTTCAAGAAGGCGGCTCACCACCACCTTCTCAAGGGCAATGAGGGATGGGCAATAAATGCCAGCCTCGCCAGCGACGCCCACATCCCGTGATTGAATAAAAAAAAGCTAAGAAATAAAAAAAGGCAGTCACACTACTAGGAGTGTACTATAGACCCCCGAATAGCGAAAAGGAGATAGAAGAACAAATATGTAGGCAAATTTCTGAGTGCAAAAATAAGAGGGCAATAATAGTAGGGGACTTCAACTACCTGAACATCAACTGGGGTTCAAACAGTGTGAGGGGCACAGAGGGCGCAAAATTCTTGATCGGTGTCCAGGAGAACTTTTTTAACCAGTACGTGACAAACCCAACAAGAGGGGATGCAATTCTAGATTTAGTCCTGGGAAATGAAGATGGGCAAGTGGGTGAAGTGACAGTGGGTGACCATATTGGGGATAATGACCACAATTCAGTTAGTTTTAGCATTATTATGGAAAAGGACAGAGTTAAATCAGGAGTAAACATTTTAAATTGGGGGAAGGCAAATTTTACAGAACTAAGAGGTGATTTGGCAGAAGTGGACTGGACACAAATACTTGAGGAGAAATCAGTGGCAAGCCAGTGGGAGGCACTAAAAAGTGAAATTCTACGGGTACAATGCAGATACATCCCCTCAAAGAAAAAGGGTGGCACTGCTAAATTTAGAGCTCCTGGTTGTCTAGAAGTATACGGGGCAAGATAAAGCAGAAAAAGAAAGCTTATGACTGTCACAGAAAACTAAATACTGCAGAAAGCCTAGAGGAGTATAGAAAGTACAGGGATGATGTAAAAAAGGAAACAAGGAGAGCAAAGAGAGGACATGAAAAGATATTAGCTAGTAAGATTAAAGAAAACCCAAAGATGTTTTATCAGTACATTAAGAACAAGAGGATAGCTAAGGAAAAGGTGGGACCTATCAGGGATGATAAGGGTAACTTGTGTGTAGAAGCAGAGGATGTGGGTAGGGCTTTAAATGAATATTTCGTCCTCGTATTCACAAAGGAAAGGGATGATCCGGACGTAGTAGTTAAAGAGGAGAGGTGTGAAATATTGGATAAGGTAAACATAACGAGAGAGGAAGTACTAGAGGGACTGGAATCCTTGAAGGCTGATAAGTCATCAGGGCCGGATGGATTGTTTCCTGGGCTATTGAAGGAAGTCGGGGAGGAAATAGCGGATGCTCTGAGGATCATTTTCCAATCCTCACTGGATACAGGGGAGGTACCGGAGGACTGGAAGACTGCAAACGTAGTACCATTGTTTAAAAAGGGTACGAGGGAAAGGCTGAACAATTATAGGCCGGTCAGTCTTACCTCGGTGGTGGGCAAACTATTAGAATCAATACTGAGAGATAGGATGAACTGTCACTTGGAAAGGCATGGTTTAATCAGGGATAGTCAGCATGGGTTTGTTCAGGGAAGGTCATGCCTTACAAATCTGATTGAATTCTTTGAGGAAGTGACAAGGAGGATTGATGAGGTTAGTGCAGTGGATGTTGTCTACATGGATTTTAGTAAGGCATTTGACAAGGTCCCACATGGCAGACTGGTCAGAAAGGTAAAAGCCCATGGGACACAGGGAAATGTGGCAAATTGGATCCAAAATTGGCTCAGTAACAGAAAACAAAGGGTAAAAGTCGATGGATGTCTTTGTGAATGGAAATCAGTTTCCAGTGGTGTGCCACAGGGCTCAGTGTTGAGTCCCTTGCTGTTTGTGGTATATATTAATGATTTGGACTTGAATGTAGGGGGCATGATTGGCAAATTTGCAGACGACACAAAAATTGTCCGTGTAGTTGATAGTGAAGAGGATAGCTGTAGACTCCAAGAAGATATCAATGGGTTGGTGGAGTGGGCGGAAAAGTGGCAAATGGAGTTCAACCCGGAGAAGTGTGAGGTAATGCACTTAGGGAGGGCAAACAGTAAAAGGGAATACGCAGTAAACGGGAATATATTGAGAGGGGTAGAGGAAGTGAGAGACCTTGGAGTGCATGTGCACAGGTCCCTGAAGGTGGCAGTACAGGTAGATAAGGTTGTGAAGAAGGCATACGGAATGCTCTCCGTTATTAGCTGAGGTATAGAATACAAAAGCAGGGATGTAATGATGGAACTGTATAAAACGCTGGTAAGGCCACAGCTGGAGTATTATGTGCAGTTCTGGTCACCACATTACAGGAAGGACGTAATTGCTCTGGAGAGAGTGCAGAGAAGATTTACAAGAATGTTGCCAGGGCTTGAAAATTGCAGCTACGAGGAGAGATTGGATAGGCTGGTGTTGTTTACCTTGGAGCAGAGGAGGCTGAGGAGAGACTTGATTGAGGTGTATAAAATTATGAGGGGCCCAGATAGAGTAGACAGGAAGTTCCTGTTTCCCCTAGCGGAGAGTTCAAGAAGTAGAGGCCATAGATTTAAGCTGATTGGCGGAAGGATTAGAGGGGACATGAGGAAAAACTTTTTTACCCAGAGGGTGGTGGGTGTATGGAATTCACTGCCCGAATTGGTGGTAGGGGCAGGGACCCTCAACTCTTTTAAAAAGTACCTGGACCTGCACCTAAAGTGCTGTAAGCTGTCGGGCTACGGACCGGGTGCTGGAAGGTGGGATTAGAATGGGCACCTGGTTGTTCTTCGAGCCGGCGCGGACACGATGGGCCGAATGGCCCCCTTCTGAGCTGTATCTTTTCTATGGTTCTATGATGCTTAATATTGCCTTCTGTTCTCTTACAGGGCCTTCAGTGACCACCGTGACGGCAGAGGGCGATTCCTCAGACGACCTGCCGGCCTCTGAGGGGGCACCGTCACAGCTGAGTGAGTTATCCACCAGCGCAGATACACACACCTCGGTGGGTCCCCGTCCTCACTTAGTTGGGTCGCACATGGTGAGTCACCACAAACATGAGCACGAGCAGATACTGGAGGCAGGGGCAGCTGTGGAGAGCCCGCGTCGCTGTGAGCACTCTTCTCCAGGCTCTGCTCAGCTGGACACAGATGCTGAACCCTGGGGGCCATCCTTTAAAAGGAGAATGATCGAGGGGCAGCAGCACATTTGCGAGATGCTGGAACAGGTGCCACACGCACTCTCCACAATCGCGCAGAGGATGGAGGAGTCCAACTCCTGCATGGGGGGAATGGTGGCACAGGGACAGGAGGGAATCTCAGATATTGTCGCAGGGACGTGAGGGAATCTCTGAGACAGTGTCGCGGGTAAGTGCGGGAATGACTGCGATGGAGGGATGGCTTGCCTTCATGGAGCTTCAAGCACGGCTCACCAATGAGTCCATTGAGGCCCTAACAACGGCCCTTTGGACTCAGGGTGAGCAACTTTCTGCCACCTTAAACAGACAGGCAGATACACTAGCACTGGCCTTACAAGGCTTCACACATGTCCTCCAAACTGTCGTCCAGCAGGGTGGTAGGAGTGATGTGGGCCTGGCCCAGGAGAGGGATGATGGCGAAAGGGGACATGGAAGTGGGGATGCCACTCAAAGCGCCCCCACGTCTCACCCGTTGCCCCCCTTTCAACCAGTACCCACAATGCGGCCTCCTCTCCATCTGCAAAGGTGGAGGTGGAGCAGTCTTTGGAGGGGCCCTCACGGGCACCGAAACCCAGAGGGCGTTGGCCCAAAGCATCTAATGAGTCAGGGCATGGACAAGAGCAACCTACCACCACCTCTGCTGCAGCCACAGGGGGGGCACCATGTAGGAGTAGTCGGAAGCGAAAGGCAAAGATTTTGTGAGCACAAAGGGGATGCACAAGGGTGTTTGACGTTTTGTCATGTTTTTCATTTATATTTGATTTTTGTTAATGACACATTAAATATTATTATTGTCACCACTACTGCCATGTCTTGGCCATTCTTGACTGGCTTGTGTAATAAGTCCCTTTCATGAGGTTCACCATGAACACCCACACTTGATGCCACCCATGGGGTCACTCTACAGTGGGTGTATGTGTAGTTGCAGGACTATTTTGTGCGGGTGCCTGTGGTGCAGCACTGTGTTGTGGAGCTCCACGTGGCGGAGGTGGACGGCATGCCTGGCGAGGCTGGTGATGTTGCTCGTCCTCGGATGAAGTGATGAATGCAGCCATGGCGCCCCCCCATCCTGACGGTGTGAGTTTGAGGGGGTCCGCAAAGTAGGTAAATGTGTTTGCACAGCAGAGTTTAGGGTATAAATTAACAATTTTGAGAGGAAAGACAAAGGTGTTGCAGCCAAAAGTGTGTCTGAAGTGACAGAGTGCCCTGCTGCAATAAATGAGGTTTCCCCCCCCGACTGTCAAATAATCCTGTGCATCTCCCACTGGCTGCTGGCTGAAACACGTCTGCTCCAACAGGGAGTGTTTCCCACAGCACGGGAAACACGCTGAGGATCCTTCAAAATTGCACCTCTGCCAAAATCTCCACTCAATGAGGTCTGTCAAGTACCTCAAGTATCTAAATAACTGTGTGAATGATCATCCCGCCCGGCTTTAATTGCCAGTGGGCGTCCCGCATGTGGGAGCTGCGCGCGCCCGAACGTGTCACTGGGTAACCCGGAGGTCAGTGGGTTGGAGCCGGGCTCCGAACCTGCTCCGGGATTCTGCCATTTTAGGAGCCCACCCTGCCCCCAACGCACCCGCTCAGCTATCTGAAAATCGTCCCCCTCGTGTCCGAGGTGTGAAACTGTGCACAACACTGGTACTTACCGACATGAGGCGTTTATACTCGTCCAGCCGCTGCTTGTTGGAGGCTATGAAGAGGCCTCCATTCTCAATCCAACCCGTGTGCAGCCCAGTTTCCTCCTCCAGATCTTTACTCACAATCTCTCTCGTGTACCTCAGGAGCTCGATCTCAATGTCATTTGGCCGCAGCTGCCACAAGAGTCCTGTGGAAAGCAAAAGGGAACGAACTGAAGGGAGGATACACTCCAGGGCCAGGGAGGGGCAGCGTCCATGTGTTCAGTTCTGGGCACCGCACCTCAGGAAGGATATATTGGCCTTGGAGGGGGGGCAGCGCAGATTCACCAGAATGATACCGGGGCTGAAAGGGTTAAATTACGAGGACAGGTTGCACAGACTGGGCTTGTATTCCCTCGAGTCTAGAAGATTAAGGGGTGATCTAATTGAGGTGTTTAAGATGATTAAAGGATTTGATGGGGTCGATAGAGAGAAACTATTTCCTCTGGTGGGGGGAGTCCAGAACAAGGGGGCAGAACCTTAAAATTAGAGCCAGGCCGTTCAGGGGTGATGTCAGGAAGCACTTCATCACACCAAGGGGAGTGGGAATCTGGAACTCTCTCCCCCAAAAAGCTGTTGAGTCTGGGGGTCAATTGGAAATTTCAAGACCGAGATTGATAGATTTTTGTGGGTGAGGGGATTAAGGGTTACGGAACCAAGGCGGGTAAATGGAGTTAAGATACAGATCAGCCCTGATCTAATCGAATGGCGGAAGGCTCGAGGGGCTGAATGGCCTCCTCCTGTTCCCATGTTCCATGTGTTACTGGAAGGGATGGTACAAAACAATCTCGCCTCCATGGTGTTCTTGCCCCCTGACTTCTGCTTCTCCACAGTGTTACAGGCCGACACAGCCTCAGACCCTCTCCCCTTTCCCCACTCCTCCCCTTCACCGAGGGTCACACCCTCCCCCGAGGCTTCCCACCCCCTCCTTCTCCTCCACAGGGTCTCCGCCCTCTCCCCCTCCGGGTCTCCCCTTCCCCCTCCTCCTCCCACTCCGAGGGTCTCCAGCCCGTCCCCCTCCCTCTGGAGGTCTCCCTTCCCTCTTCCCCACCGACAGTCTCCCCCCTCCTCACCGGCTGTGTGCCAAGTGGTCCCGGCCGTCAGCTGGTCCCGTTCCAACAGGACCACATTGGTGATCCCCTTTTTCGCCAGATGGTACAAGGTGTGGCAGCCGATGCTCCCTCCACCCATCACCACCACATCGGCACATTTTGGTACAGGTTTGGTTGGGCCCTTGGACTGGGGCGTCTCCTCTTTGAGAGTTCTGCCGTATGGGACTCTGCGCTCCACTGCCGATCTCACAGTTGCCGAGGTGCTCAGATATCGGAGGTTGAACTTGGACAGGAAGTTGCGAGGACTCTTGCAGAAAGTGGCTATTCGGAGAGTAGAAGCAGGAGCAATCATGGTCACCTGTGAATCAAATAAAGAAACTTTAGATTGGTGGCTCCCAATCCACAAACACCTCCAATTTAAATTTTTCATTCTTGTTTTCAACTCCCTCCATGGCCTCCCCCCTCCCTATCTCTGTAACCTCCTCCAGCTCTACAACCCTCCGAGATCTCTGCGTTCCTCCAATTCTGGCCTCTTGCGCATCCCCGATTTTCATCGCTCCACCATTGGCGGCCGTGCCTTCAGCTGCCTGGGCCCTAAGCTCTGGAATTCCCTCCCTAAACCTCTCCGCCTCTCTCTCCCCCTTTAAGATGCTTCTTAAAACCTACCTCTTTGACCAAGCTTTTGGTCACCTGTCCTAATGTCTCCTTATGTGGCTCGGTGTCAAAATTTCTCTCATAACCACTGCTTTTCTTGATATATATTAATGACTTGGACTTGGGTGTACAGGGCACAACTTCAAAATTTGCAGATGACACAAAACTTGGAAGTGTAGTGAACAGTGAGGAGGATAGTGATAGACTTCAAGAGGATATAGACAGGCTGGTGGAATGGGCGGACACATGGCAGATGAAATTTAACGCAGAAAAATGCAAAGTGATACATTTCAGTAGGAAGAACGAGGAGAGGCAAAATAAACTAAAGGGTGCAATTCTAAAAGGGGTACAGGAACAGAGAGATCTGGGGGTATATGTACACAAATCATTGAAGGTGGCAGGGCAGGTTGAGAAAGCGGTTAAAAAAGCATACGGGATCCTGGGCTTTATAAATAGAGGCATAGAGTACAAAAGCAAGGAAGTCATGATGAACCTTTATAAAACACTGCTTCGACTACAACTGGAGTATTGTGTCCAGTTCTGGGCACCGCACTTTAGGAAAGATGTGAAGGCCTTAGAGAGGGTGCAGAGGAGATTTACTAGAATGATTCCAGGGATGAGGGACTTTAGTTATGTGGATAGACTGGAGAAGCTGAGATTGTTCTCCTTGGAACAGAGAAGGTTGTGAGGAGATTTGATCGAGGTATTCAAAATCATGAAGGGTCTAAACAGAGTAGATAGAGAGAAACTGTTCCCATTGGCAGAAGGGATATTGGAAAATGTGAGGTTATGCACTTTGGCAGGAAAAATCAGAGAGCAAGTTATTATCTTAAAGGCGAGAAACTGGAAAGTACTGCAGTACAAAGGGATCTGGGGGTCCTAGTGCAAGAAGATCAAAAAGTTAGTATGCAGGTGCAGCAGGTGATCAAGAAGGCCAACGGAATGTTGGCTTTTATTGCTCGGGGGATAGAATATAAAAACAGGGAGGTATTGCTGCAGTTATATAAGGTATTGGTGAGACCGCACCTGGAATACTGCATACAGTTTTGGTCTCCATACTTGAGAAAAGACATACTTGCTCTCGAGGCAGTACAAAGGTTCACTCGGTTAATCCCGGGGATGAGGGGGTGGACATATGAGGAGAGGTTGAGTAGATTGGGACTCTACTCATTGGAGTTCAGAAGAATGAGAGGCGATCTTATTGAAACATATAAGATTGTGAAGGGGCTTGATCGGGTGGATGCGGTAAGGATGTTCCCAAGGATGGGTGAAACGAGAACGAGGGGGCATAATCTTAGAATAAGGGGCTGCTCTTTCAAAACTGAGATGAGGAGAAACTTCTTCACTCAGAGGGTAGTAGGTCTGTGGAATTTGCTGCCCCAGGAAGCTGTGGAAGCTACATCATGAAATAAATTTAAAACAGAAATAGAGTTTCCTAGAAGTAAAGGGAATTAGGGGTTACGGGGAGCGGGCAGGAAATTGGACATGAATTTAGATTTGAGATTAGGATCAGATCAGCCATGATCTTATTGACTGGCGGAGCATGCTCGAGGGGCCGACTGGCCTACTCCTGCTCCTATTTCTTATGTTCTTAAGGGTCAAGAACCAGAGGATATAGATTTAAGGTGATTGGCAAAAGAACCAAAGGTGACATGAGGAAAAACTTTTTCACACAACAAGTGGTTAAGATCTGGAATGCACTGCCCGAGGGGGTGGTGGAGGCAGATTCAATCATGGCTTTCAAAAGGGAACTGGATAAGTACTTGAAAGGAAAAAATTTGCAGGGCTACAGGGATAGGGCGGGGGAGTGGGACTAGCTGGATTGCTCTTGCATAGAGCCGGCACAGACTCAATGGGCTGAATGGCCTCATTCGGTGCTGTAACCTTTCTATGATTCTATGATAACACTCCTGTAAAATGCTTTGGGCGCTAAATAAATAGATTGTTGTTCTCCTGCTCTTTCAGTGAGGAGGCTCCCCCTCCCCCAACCCTTTCCCTCCTCCCCTCTTCTCCCTCTTTCTCCTCCCCCCTCTCTTCCCCTTTCTCTTCCCCCTCCCCTCTCCCCTGGCATGTTCAGTGGTCTATTGGAAGATAGAATGGCACAGGTCTAACACGTTGGCTGTTGGTGACGATGGTTTTTTATAGTCTTTTAAGGGCACTGGTGGGGGCCATTGACGTTCCTTTCCCTGGGTGTCCCATTACTGTGTGTGGGGGGGGGAGGTGGGGGGAGGAGGAATGGGGAGATGGATGAACAATCATGTAATTGTTGTCACTCAGTCTGAGACTCGTCATTTCAGAGTGCGCTGCAGAGGCTGAAGGACAGAGAGGAATCTTCTCACCGTTTTACGTCGTGAGGTCAAACTAATTGTAAAGAGAGCAGAAAATTCCAAAAAGATATCCATAGTTTCAGTGAGTGAAGAGAAGCAAAGCCAGGAGGGGGAGGGGTCATAACCTACATGGGGAGGAGGGTCGATGGATAGCAATTTCGGAGTCCAGCTACGTCATTGAAAATTAGCTTGCAGGCGTAAAAAGCAACCAAAAAAAAGCTAATGGGATACTGGGTTTCATCACAGGAGATATATTCCTACTTACTGTATTAAAAATCTTCCATTTCTGTACACTTCCTGTCACATCTTTCCATTACAACTTCCTATATCCACATTTACATGGGTAAGATGGGTATAGAGGGATATGGGCCAAGTGCAGGCAATTGGGACTAGCTTAGTGGTATAAACTGGGCGACATGGACATGTTGGGCCGAAGGGCCTGTTTCCATGTTGTAAACTTCTATGATTTATAAAACAGCCCATGTAAACTGGTCATACTGTAATTACACCTGCCACCAATGGCTCCCCTGCAGTGCTCCTTATTGCATCTCCCACCTCCTCGGCCTGTACTGCAAGGGAACTCTCATTACTCTACCTCTCTGCTTCCAAGTGGCCATAAAAATTTTGCTATTGAACTGTACAATAAAATATTATATTAAAATCCTAGGTCTGCATAGATGTCCTGTCAACTTTTCCCATTATAAATTCTGAGGATATGTATTTATAATGGGAGCTTCCTATGTAAACTTGTCACGCTATAATTAATTCCCTTGCAGTGAAGCATTAGAGCACCACCACTTATAATGGAAATAGAAAAATAAGGTCAGAATACATGATTTTAAAATGGGGACTGAATTAAATCCACACACCCTCGTTCCATTATCTCCTGGCAGTTAACATCGTTTCACCTGAAGACTAAACTGATTCTCGACTCCCTGCGCCCAATGTCGTCGACTAGCATCGAATATAAAAGGAAGGAAGTGAGACTGCAGTTAGACAGATGCTCGGCAGACCTCACTGGGAATTCTGCGTTCAGTTCTGGTGTCCCACCGTGGGCCTTGGAGAAAGTCCAGTCAGGATTCACCAGCAGGATGTATGGGATGAGGGGACTGCGTAAACCTGGTGTATATTCCTGGGGATGAGGGGGCTAAGGTGTGATCTGAATGAGGTGTTTAAAATAATGAAAGGGATTGACGGGGTAGATGGGGAACGACCTTTCCTCCAGTCGGGGAGTCCACAAGAAGGGGACAGAATCTCAGAATTCCAGCTGAGTCGGTTAGAAGCAAATGCAGAAAAAAATCATCTTCACACAAGGGCTGTGAGAATGTGAAGCACTGCGCCCAGTGCGTGGATACAGAATCAAGTGAGGTGCTTAAAAGGCAGATGGATAGTTACCTGGGAAGGAGAAAGGTGGAAATTGGGATTTAAAAGATAGAGTTGCCATGGTTAACAAAATGTCAGAACCACAGCAGTCTAGAAATAGGAGGGATCAGACAAACGGGAAATGCAAAGACAGAGTAAGGAGGGTTTGGAGTACATGTGCGTAAATGCATGGAGTGTGATAAATAAGGTTGGTGAGTTGCAGGCACAAGTCGCCACATGAAGTTATGATACAGTGGCAATATCAGAAACCTGGCTCAAACAAGAGTAGAATTAGGAACTTAATATTCCTGGCTACAAAGTATTCAGGAGGAATAGGGAAGGAAAAAAAAGGATGAATCAAAGATACTGTTACAGTCCTGGAAAGGGATGATGTGCTTGAGGTTCTAAGACAGAATCTATTTGGTTGTAGTTAAGAAACAGAACAGGTGCTCTTACGCTGCTGGGTGTACAATAGAGGCCACTAAATAGTGGGAAGGAGAAGGAACAGCAAATCTGCAAGCAAATTTCAGAAAGATGTAAAAACAATAATGATAAAAGGGGGATTTCAATATCCTAATATAGTCGGGGGGGGGGGGGGGTGGTCACAGTGTTAAGCACAAGGAGGGGGAGGAATTTTCCGGTGTACAGGAGAACTTTCTTGATCAGTATATTTCCAGCCCAACAAGGGAGGAAGCAGTGCTGGATCTAGTTCTGGGGAATGAAGCGGAGCAAATGGAGCACGTTTCAGTGGGGGAGCATTGGGGAAACAGTGATCACAATATCATTAGGATTTGAGTAGTTATGGAAAGGGACAAGGAACAATCAAATGTGAACTGAAAAAGGAAATAAGAGAGGCAAAGGCAGAGTTTGAGAATAGATTAGCGGGTAACATAAAAGGGAACACTAAAGTATTTTATAAACATATAAACAGTAAAATTCTACAGGGATTTAGCAAGGCTTTGTTCAAGGTCCCACAAGGCAGGCTGTTCAGAAAAGTACAAGCCCATGGGATGCCAGGGAAAGTGGCAAGTTGGATCCAAAATTGGCTAAGTGGCAGGAAGCAAATTGTAAAGGTCGACGGGTATTTTTGTGACTGGAAGGCTGTTTCCAGTGGGGTTCCGCAGGGCTCAGTACGAGGTCCCTTGCTTTTTGTGGTATATATTAATGATTTGGACTTAAATGTAGGGGGCATGAACAAGTTTGCAGATGATACAAAAATTGGCTGTGTGGTTGTTAGTGAGGAGGAAAGCTGTAGACTGCAGGAAGATATCAATGGACTGGTCAGATGGGCAGAAAAGTGGCAAATGGAATTCAATCTGGAGAAGTGTGAGGGAATGCATGTGGGGAGAGCAAACAAGGCAAGGGAATACACAATAAATTGGAGGATACTGAGAGGAGCATGTCCACAGATCCCTGAAGGTAGCAGGACAGGTAGAAAAGGTGGTTAAGAAGGCATACGGGATACTTTCCTTTATTAGCCGAGGCATACAATACAAGAGCAGGGAGGTTATGCTGGAACTGTATAAAACACGAGTTAGGCCACAGCTTGAGTACTGTGTACAGTTCTGGTCACCACATTACAGGAAAGATGTGATTGCACTAGAGAGGGTGCAGAGGAGATTTACGAGGATGTTGCCAGGACTGAAGAATTTTAGCTATGAGGAAAGATTGGACAGGCTGGGGTTGTTTTCTTTGGACCAGAGGAGGCTGATGGGAGATTTAATTGAGGTGTATAAAATTATGAGGGGCCGAGATAGAGTGGATAGGAAGGACCTATTTCCTTAGCAGAGGGGTCAATAACCAGGGGGCATAGATTTAAAGTAATTGGTAGAAGGATTAGAGGGGAGCTGAGGAGAAACTTTTTCACCCAGAGGGTGGTGGGGGTCTGGAACTCACTGCCTGAAAGGGTGGGAGAGGCAGAAACCCTCAACTCATTTAAAAAGTACCTGGATGTGCACCTGAAGTGCTGTAACCCACAGGGCTACGGACCAAGTGCGGGAAAGTGGGATGAGGCTGGGGGGCTCATTTTCGGCCGGCACAGACACGATGGGCCGAATGGCCTCCTTCTGTGCCTTAAATTTCTACGATTCTATGAAAAGGGTAGTCAAAGGGTGGGGCCAGTTAGGGGCCAAAAATGAGATCTTCTTGTGGAGGCAGAGGTATTAAATGAGTACTGGAAAGAGGATGCTGCCAATGTATATAAAAGATGTATGTAAAGATTTGAATATACAAATTCCTTCTAAATTTAACCGTCTACTTTCAACCATGTCATCATCGTCGACAGCGGGGGAGGAGGAGCCTTTCTTTCTCTCTCCCACAGAGCGGTCGGCAGCGGGGAAGGAGGAGCGGACCTGGTTGGAGAGGTGGGAGCGGCGGCGAGTCGATTAAGGGAGCAGCGGAGGCCTGAGGTGAGTGATTAAACTCACCTACGTGAGTCTTTTTCCCCAGCGGGGAAGGAGCTTCGCGGCTTTTTCAAAGGCAGGGGGCGGGGCCAATTCATTGGTCCCCGTATATAGGTGGAGCGGTTGCTCAACCCGAGACACTACACGAGGAGTGACTCCCACCCTCCCACCTCCTCTAACCTTTTGGGGGGGGGGGGGGGGGGGTAGAGGGAATTTAAAGGGTAGGTTCGATTTTATATTTTATTTTCAGGGACTTAACTCCTGGACCGAAGATAAATAAGAAGCAAAAAGTAATCCAAGTGGGACGTCACCAAGGAAGAGGTAAGTGATTGGTTGGTGAGTATTTTCCTGCTGAATTTGTCTAAGGTTCGAGTTTGTGGATTCTCTGGTCTCTGTTGTGTAGTGGGGGACTGCTGTTCAGCAAGGGCCCTTGAGTATACCTTTTAATTGAAGTGAAATTGGTGGGATTCATTTAATTTGAATTAATTAGTTAAAGGGTAAGTCATGTCAGGACAGCCCAGCCCCGTGTTATGCTCTTCCTGCTCTATGTGGGAAATCAGGGACCCTTCCGGTGTCCCTGACGACCATGTGTGCGGGAAATGTATCCAGCTGCAGCTACTGACAAACCGCATTGCGGCACTGGAGCTGCGGATGGATTCATTATGGAGCATTCGCGATGCTGAGAATGTCGTGGACAGCACGTTTAGTGAGATGGTCACACCGCAGGTAAAGGTTGTACAGGCAGGAAGTAAGTGGGTGACCTCCAGGCAGAGTAAGAGGAGCAGGCAGGCAGTGCAGGGGTCCCCTGTGGCCGTCCCCCTCTCAAACAAATATACCGCTTTGGATATTGTTGAGGGGGATGACTTATCAGGGGAAGGCAGCAGCAGCCAACTTCCTGGCACCAGGGGTAGCTCTGCTGCACAGGCTGGGAGGAAAAAGAGTGGAAGAGCTATAGTGGTAGGGGATTCTATCGTAAGGGGAACAGACAGGCGTTTCTGTGGCCGTAAACGTGACTCCAGGATGGTTTGTTGCCTCCCTGGTGCCAGGGTCATGGATGTCACTGAGCGGCTACAGGGCATTCTCAAGGGGGAGGGTGAGCAGGCAGAGGCCGTGGTCCACATTGGGACCAACGACATAGGTAGGAAGGGAGATGAGGTCCTGCATCAAGAATTTAGGGAGCTAGGTAGCAGATTAAAGAGCAGGACCTCAAAGGTTGTAATCTCTGGATTACTCCCAGTGCCACGGGCTAGTGAGTATAGAAATAGGAGGATAGAACAGATGAATGCATGGCTAAAGAGTTGGTGCAGGAGGGAGGGTTTCAGTTTCCTGGATCACTGGGCCTGCTTCTGGGGAAGGTGGGACTTGTACAAGTCGGACGGGTTGCACCTGAACCAGAGCGGGACAAATATCCTTGCGGGGAGGTTTGCTAGCACTGTTGGGGGGGGTTTAAACTAACTTGGCAGGGGGATGGGATACAGAGTGGAGCTACAATAGGGGGTGATGTGCAGCCAAATATTGAGAAAAAAACAAATCAGCTTGGAAGACAGGGCAAATATGTGAGGGCAAGGCTGGATGGCATCTATTTTAATGCAAGGAGTCTTGCGAATAAGGTGGATGAACTGAAGGTGTTGATAAACACATGGGAGTATGATATTGTTGCTGTCACAGAGACATGGTTGAGGGAGGGGCAAGACTGGCAGCTCAATATTCCGGGGTACAGAATCTTCAGGCGAGACAGAGGAGGAGGTATAAGAGGAGGGGGGGTCGCAATATTAATTAAAGAATCAATTACTGCCATAAGGAGGGATGATATATTAGCAGGTTCCTCAAATGAGGCCATATGGGTGGAGCTTAAAAACAAAAAGGGGGCAAGCACTTTGATGGGAGTGTACTATAGGCCCCCAAACAGTCAGGGGGAGATAGAGGAACAGATATGTAGGCAAATCTCAGAAAATTGTGCAAATAATAGGGTAATAATAGTGGGGGATTTCAACTTCCCCAATATTAACTGGGATACTCAGAGTGTAAAAGGCTTAGAGGGTACAAAATTCTTAACGTGCATCCAGGAGAGCTTTTTGAGCCAGCATGTAGAAAGTCCTACAAGAGAGGGGGCGGTACTGGACCTAATTCTAGGGAATGTGGCCGGCCAAGTGGAAGAAGTGCTAGTAGGTGAGCACTTTGGTGACAGTGACCATAATTCGGTGAGATTTAAGGTGGTCATGGAAAAGGACAGGGAGGGGCCGGAAATAAAGGTTCTAAATTGGGGGAAGGCTGATTTTAATAGGATAAGGCAGGATCTGGCCAAAATGGACTGGGATCAGCTGCTTGTAGGAAAATCCGCATCGGAGCAATGGGAGTCTTTCAGAAGGGAGATTGAGACCATACAATGGCAACATGTTCCCGTAAAGGTCAAGGGTGGTTCCAAGAACTCCAGGGAACCTTGGATGTCAGGGGATATACGAGAATGGATTAGGAAAAAAAGGAGGGCTTTTGGCAGATACAAAAGGCTAAAGACGGAGGAAGCCCTAGAGGAGTACAAAAAGTGCAGGGGGATACTTAAAAAGGAAATTAGGAGATCAAGGAGGGGCCATGAAATAACACTGGCGAGCAAAATAAAGGAAAATCCTAAGATGTTTTATAAGTATATTAAGGGTAAGAGGATGACTAGGGAAAAAATAGGGCCCATTAGGGACAAAAATGGCAATCTGTGTGTGGAGCCGGCAGATGTAGGAGGGGTTCTAAATGAATTTTTTGCATCTGTTTTCACTATGGAGAAGGACGATGTAGACATAGAAATACGGCAGGGGGACTGTGATATACTCGAACATATTAACATCGAGCGGGAGGAGGTATTGGCGGTTTTAGCAGGCCTAAAAATGGATAAATCCCCAGGCCCGGACGAAATGTATCCCAGGCTACTGTGTGAGGCAAAGGAGGAGATTGCGGGGGCTCTGACACATATATTCAGAACCTCTCTGGCCACAGGGGATGTGCCAGAGGACTGGAGAACCGCTAATGTAATACCATTATTCAAGAAGGGGAGTAGGGAAAAACCGGGGAACTACAGGCCAGTGAGCCTAACATCAGTGGTAGGAAAATTATTGGAAAAAATTCTGAAGGACAAAATTAGTCTCCACTTGGAGAAGCAAGGATTAATCAGGGATAGTCAACATGGCTTTGTCAAGGGAAGATCATGTCTGACTAATTTGATTGAATTTTTTGAGGGGGTGACTAGGCGTGTGGATGAGGGTAACGCAGTGGATGTGGTATACATGGATTTCAGTAAGGCCTTCGATAAAGTCCCGCACAGGAGACTGGTCAAGAAGGTACGAGCCCATGGAATCCAGGGTGCCTTGGCACTTTGGATATAAAACTGGCTTAGTGGCAGAAGGCAGAGGGTGATGGTCGAAGGTTGTTTTTGTGACTGGAAGCCTGTGGCCAGTGGGGTACCACAGGGATCGGTGCTGGGTCCCTTGCTGTTTGTGGTCTACATTAATGACTTGGATATGAATGTAAAAGGTATGATCAGTAAGTTCGCTGATGATACAAAAATTGGTAGGGTGGTAAATAGCGAGGAGGATAGCCTCAGTCTGCAGGACGATATAGATGGGTTGGTCAGATGGGCGGAACAGTGGCAAATGGAATTTAACCCGGAAAAGTGCGAGGTGATGCACTTTGGAGGGACTAACAAGGCAAGGGTATACACAATGAATGGGAGGACCCTAGGCAAGACAGAGGGTCAGAGGGATCTTGGTGTGCAAGTTCACAGATCACTGAAGGCGGCGGAACAGGTAGATAAGGTGGTAAAGAAGGCATAATGGGATACTTGCCTTTATTAGCCGAGCATAGAATATAACAGCAAGGAGGTTATGATGGAGCTGTATAAAACACCTGGTTAGGCCACAGCTGGAGTACTGTGTGCAGTTCTGGTCGCCACACTACAGGAAGGATGTGATCGCTTTGGAGAGGGTGCAGAGGAGATTCACCAGGATGTTACCAGGGCTGGAGCGCTTCAGCTATGATGAGAGACTGGGAAGATTGGGTTTGTTTTCCTTGGAGCAGAGGAGGCTGAGGGGGGACATGATTGAGGTGTACAAAATTATGAGGGGCACAGATAGGATGGATACTAAGGAGCTTTTTCCCTTCGTTGAGGGTTCTATAACAAGGGGGCATAGATTCAAGGTAAAAGGCGGGAGGTTTAGAGGGGATTTGAGAAAGAACTTTTTCACCCAGAGGGTGGTTGGAGTCTGGAACTCACTGCCTGAGAGGGTTGTGGAGGCAGGAACCCTCACAACATTCAAGAAGCATTTGGATGAGCACTTGAAATGCCATAGCATACAAGGCTACGGACCAAATGCTGGAATATGGGATTAGATTAACAGGGCTTGATGGCCGGCGCGGACACGATGGGCCGAAGGGCCACTATCCGTGCTGTATAACTCTATGACTCTATCTCCAGTTAAGAATTGCTATAAGTTCCTGTGCTGGGTGCAGGGTGCATTGCACCAGTTAGAAAGCTCTCTGGGAATCTTACTTTAATAAATATGAAACTCCTTCAGGTAGTCCAACTTTCTGCATGAACTGGCATTGGTGGGAATTCACAATTAAGCCCCCTCTCCTCCA